>NC_141384.1:13289022-13579241 GCF_017979445.1 Akebia trifoliata
GTGTGGCACCATAATGGGGCTACTGAATCGCTCCATATATATATATATATATATATATATATGGGTCTCGTTCCCCACCCTAAGCTTTACCCTACACTTTAACAAATGCATTTTGTCCTACATGGGTTAGAAGTTTTGAAATGAGCTGATTTTTGGTGAGGATGATATTTATGGTGAGGAGATCATCCTCACCAAAAATCAGCTCATTCCAAAACTTCTAACCCCATAAAAAATGGTTTACAAAAAATGGACGGTCCACGATTTTTCAACTTGTAAACATGGGGCTAAAAATTTCGGAATAAGCTGATTTTTGGTGAGGATGATCTTATAATCATAGAGATCATCCTCACCAAAAATCAGCCTATTCCAAAACTTTTAACCCATGTAGGACAAAACACGTTTGTTAAAGTGTAGGGTAAAGCTTAGGGTGTCGAACATTTCCCTATATATATATGTATATACCAACACGAAAGACTTCAAGGATCTATAGAGTGAATGTAACACAACACCACCAAGAAATTAAGCTCCAGCCGTGCACCATTCCTATTATGGAGACTTGATCGCATGACTTGTCACAAAGGGAGGTATCCGTTATACCATCACCTATGGTGTATAGTGGATTTTAAGTTGAAAATATATTGTAAAATCTATTTTAATTGTAAAAAATTGAAAAGATATATAAACGTACAATGATAATAATTAAGACAGCAAATCAATGTAAAGAAAACATGAGACAAAATTTCATGATTTAGGATAATATAAATTATGCCATGATGAGATTCTTTCACTATTTTTGTGAAAAAAAATTATAATCTATCAATTGGGAGTTTGATCAAATAGTTGATTCGAAGCGATACATGGCTGATAGCTGTGAACTGCTGAGAGTGGATGGTCCAGAGCAAGAGATCAGGATAATGCATAACTAACTAGCTAGATAGATTAAAAAAAGTTATGTTTTGTGAGTGACTGTAATGGTATCATCATTAAGGCCCACTTCAATATTTGTATCCTAAAAAGCTAAAACTGCAATCGCAATGATTGTTATAATAATCTTACTTACCATCATCAAGGCCCACTTCAATATTTGTATCCTAAAAAGCTGAAACTGCAATGGCAATGATTGTTATAATAATCTTACTTTTTTCATCATAAAGATGACCAACCACAATGAAATTCCGATCTTTTAATTTTTCAAAATCAATCAACTCCAACCATCCATTCATCTTTTAATTCTTTATCATATGCTTTCTCATCACCTCTTGCAATTTCATCTCCCAAACATTATTAAAGTTCATGTTTATGTTGTTTACCCCCTAAAAATTTTAGATCTAACCCTCCATGTTTGGGTGAATATTTGAGATATCCCTATATTTCAAACTGTTGATGTACCATTTGACCGATGTATTCTATAGGACTATAACATAGAAAATGATCGAAATACCCTCATGCACCTTCAATGTCTTACCAGAAACACTTAATTATTTTCCGTCCAACAGCATTTGTATCCATCCTCTTAGATTTTCAAGGTAAAATTTTTTATTTTGTGAATATTGATTCTGTTTCTTTCAGTATTTCTTGTTTCTTTCCTCAAAAGTCCATATTGAACTCTTGATTTGTCTCAAAATCATTTTGTCTCCAACCTTCGGTAGTGGTGATAATAACACCATTTTTTTTCTCGACAATAATTGATTAATTTTTTTAATTTTCACTATTATTCATCTTTTAAATAAGAATAAGTATAAAATATATACACTTTTAATCAATATTGCTACAGAGCTTTGGGCCTTTCTTGTAAGAGATCTTTCATTTACTTCTCAAAGGCTTTAGCCTTCTTTTTTTCTTTTTTATGTTTTGTTGTTAAGCTGGGGATGAAGGGCTCGTCCCTTACAAAGAAGCTTAACTGCAGTGAGTATAGTTGCAACACACTTTATAGTTAAGCTTTAGGAGTGGGGTCCTCATAGTCCCTACATACCTACCGATAAGGGGAAAAAAAAAAAAAAAACCTCCTAGATAATTATGCTAAAGAGCATGCCCATCTCAATGAGTGAAAGCCCAAAAAGCATCCACACTCTTCAATCTGATTCTATTCATTGATTCTAAGGGCTTTGTATATGTCATCAGGTTTTGTAAGTCATCTCATTACAACATTTTTGATCTACAGCGACGGATTTTTCCGTCGCTACAAGGTAATTTTTCCGCCGGTAAAAGTTATTGCGATGATGAGCAACGGAACCAAAGATCCGTCGTTGTTTCCTCCGTCGCTAACTATAGCAGCGAATTATGTATTCCGTTGTTGCAGGTAATACCTTAAGCGGCGGATATTAATATCCGCTGCAATAGGTCGAATTTTTAACAAATAAAATATAATACATATAGCGGTGGATATTAAGATCCGCTGCAATAGGTCAATTTAAAAAATATATATATATAACACATATAGCGACGGATATTAAAATCCACTGCTATACGTTTTTTTTTTTATTTAAAAATTATTATATATCCTTCAAAAACAATATATAAAGACGAATTGTATCCACTGCTGTAATTTTTTTCACATATATATATATATATACATTTAACTTGTGTCCTCCAACCTATACAGATTGAAAACTTTAAAATAAATAATATAAGAGAGCTGCTATTGCCACACTAACTTTTATTAATCCCGCACTAATACATAAGTAAATTACCAAAGAACTGCACATGTTTATAGTTTAAACTAACATCTTTATTCAAGACAGTTCATAATTAGGACTATCTATATGTGGATCCAACCTAGTTCTGGATAAAAGAATACCTGCAAGAACCTTATCTCATCAAGCCATTGCTGAACGGGCATGACTTTATCATTGTCATCCTTCCACTCATTAGCCACAACTGTTGCAATTAATAAATAGCTGACTATATGATTCAACCCATTAACTTCTCATAAGAATTAGATGCAAATATCCACTCACTCAAACTAAATCATCAATCTAACCACCAGTTGTCATCACATTGGTTCACACACGTCTAGTTTATCTTTATACAAGACTCATTAACTATTTGAATATTCATTGGTAATAAAAGCAGAGTAAATATTAAAAAATCAACTGAACTTCAGTATATTAAAAGTAGCCTTGCCTGTATGATTAACAACCATAACTTCAGTATATCCCTGATAAGATTTCATTAAGTCTAGCTTCCCTATCAAAACAGACATGATGATGCAACCATATTATCTTGAATGACATCATTGTTCAGACTCCATGCATGATGATGTACTAACAGATCTGACTCCATAATTAAATGCGAATATGCCTTCTTACAATTAAACAAGTATGTTCAATGAAGATAATTTATATGCATTTCTAGTAAAGAAGTAAAACAGCAGAAAGTACTTGCCTGTTCGATCTCAAAGAACTTCAATAACAACTCATCGGGAATGGACCAGCCAAAGACGCCAAAATTTTCCTTGAGTCTCACCTCATACATGCTCTTAAGCAGTACACTGACACATTTGGATTCCCCAGTGGAGAGCAACCTGTGCAGTTGACTTGCCCAATTTCCCTGCAACCATATTAAGAACTGGATGCTTAAGGACATCGCTCTTGAGCCATGTTATTCCTGGAGAACCCAATAGTGAATACCCCTATAAAAGACCATTGAAAGAAATTTTCACAATTAAGGATAAAATAACAAACAAACTTAATAACTCAAAAGTCCTGTTAAAGCTTGTATACACACAGATAGGTGCACTCCCTTTGATTTACAGAATGCACGTAGCTGCATCTAGTGCCATGCAGGGTGGCATTCAACCTAATTGACGGCAAGAGGCATGCGTGCTACTTCTAACAAATCCCCCAACTTCTTTGATGAAAAATTGCTTACACCAATAGCATGAACCTTGCCAGAATCATACAATTCCTCCATTGCTCTCCATGTACTCGGTGTATCATGTAGGGTGAAGTTTTCAAGATTAAAGCCAACAGAACCCTTTTACATGGAAACTGGCCAATGGATCTACAAGATTTTCACAACCCAGTTGGTTACAATGAAATTCTAAAGGGTCATTAACAAATGTGATATTCAAAGAAGCAATCTCATCTATGGTGATTTCTTTAGGAATAGCTTGCAACTTGGGATTAAGCTTTAAAATACCTTCTTTAATTTTCTTGCTAATTGAATTCTCCATGGTAGATTTTAATTACATATTGCATTTTTTTAATATGTAATAAGGAAACTAGAAATACTTGGTCATTGATGGAAATTTTTTGCTAACACACCAAAAAGAAGCAATGGAACTCAATATTAAGGAAATGGAAGTAAAAAATCCAGAAAATAAGAATCCAACACAAGAATTTGCATCATTGCACATATGAAAATAAAAAACAGTCCTTATAAAGCAAAGTAACCCATTCAAGTACTCACTTGGAGTTTAGTCATGAACCATAAGATAATTGAAGTTTGGTTATATTATTACAATGTCTTCCTCTTTTCTTTGCTATTTTACAATGTTGTTCTCACTGATCAAATATATTGTTCTATTGCTATATTACCTAGAACTAATATATGTCAGCTGAGCAATGTAGATCATGCTCTGTAAAATAGTTTAGTTGATAAATTTTATAGCAAATTTGACTAAATAAAATTTCAGAATAGATTCAATTTTGATCTTTACCTCTTAGAGATTTAAATATAACAATCTTCAAACTTGAGCAATAATTCAGTCCACTTATAAAATGATAAAACTACAAAGTTGAATCCAATTTTGACGAAAAACTTACTTCTTCAACTTAATTGTATAAAAATTGGAAAACAAAGAAAATTGATTGAGAAACAGATGAATTTCTACTGAAAATGAAGCATTTTGCAACAAATTTATATAAGAAGTTAATATTTTTTAACCAAAAACAAAGATTTATGCAAAAAAAAAAAAATTGAGAATTTTGCTTGAAATACCTTTATCCCCAATCACCAACAATAGATTCTTCCAAAACTAAAAAGACCCAATCTTATCCAAATATGAAATTAAAAATGGGAGAAAGCAAACCTTTATAAGCAATTCGATGGATAAAGGAGAAAAACCCTAGGGTTTATTTCTATGGAGGAGCTTAATACCATTAGAAATCGCAGAAATCCCTCCAATAGAAAGATACCCTTAGAAATTGCGGAGTTCCTAATCAAAAATCTTGAAATCGAAGGGTTTCTACTTGAAATCACTGAGAAATATACCCTATAGAGGCGATGATACCCTTTGTAAGAGCTCTAAGAGAAAAATCAAGGAGAGAGAGAGAGAGAGAAAATTCTTCTCTTCATCAACCTTCGAATCATATTTCTTTGAAGCGTTGTGATAGGATTGAAGCATCGATCTCATCAAATCGAACATCCAAAAATTTGACGGCTTATAACACACAAACCATGCCATCGAACTTGGAATTTTTCACTAAGAGAGAACAGAGAGCAAAGAGGGCAGAGTGTGTGTGTGTGTGTGTGTGTGTGTGTGAGAGAGAGAGAGAGAGAGAGAGAGAGAGAGAGAGCAGAGAGACGAAGAGAGACGTCTGAGTTTTTCATGTAAAAAAAAAATTGAATTTTCTTTAGTAGCGGATACGTTTTCTGCTGCTCTATGTATATAATGAGTGGGAAATTATTTAGCATAATTTTTTTAGCGCGTATGAACGGTCCTGTAGCGGCGGATAATATAATCCGCTACTATATTTAATTTTAAAAATAAATCTGAGAGAGAACTCCCTCAATCAAGTTTTTATATTGAAAAATTATACTCTATCACGGTGGAAAATCTAATCCACTAATATATTTAATTTAAAAAAAAAATTAGAGAAAACTCACTAAATCAAGTTTTATATATAGAAAAATTATACTTTATAACGGCAAAAAATATAATCCGTTGCTATATTTAATTTAAAAAAAAAAATAGAGAAAACTCATTAAATCGAGTTTTATATATAGAAAAATTATATTCTATAGCTGCAGATAATATAATCCGCTGCTATAATCAATAAAATTTTTTTTTTTGAGAGAACTCACTAAATCGAGTTTTATATATAGAAAAATTATATTCTATAGCGGCAGAAAATATAATCCGCTGTTATATTCAATTAAAAAAAAATTTATAGAGAGAACTCACTTAATCAAATTTTTTATACAGAAAAATTGAACTCTATAGCGGCGAAAAATATAATCCGCTGCTATATTCAATTAAAAAAATTATGTCAAAATTTTACTCTATAGCGGCGGCAAATATAATCCGCTGCTATGTTCAATTAAAAAAAAATTTATAGAGAGAACACACTAAATCGAGTTTTATACATAGAAAAATTGTATTCTATAGCTGCGGATAATATAATCCGCTGCTATATGCAATTAAAAAAAAATTGATAGAGAGAACCGAGTATTTTATATAAAAAAAAAATGATTTTTTTAGTGGTGGATATATTTTTCCGCTGTTATATACACATGAATAAACTTGAAACTATTTAGTGTGAATTTTTTGCGTATGTGCAGGTCCCTATAGTGACAGATACAAAAATGTATCTATAGAGACGGATAAAACTATCCGCCGTTATAAATCGTCGCTGTAGATCAAAAATGTTGTAGTGTCTTGCAAGCATAGGGAATTTAATAAGAGAAAAAGAAAGAATGCAAGAAAGAAAGAAAGGGGCACTGGTGATTTAGTCTATCATTTACGACTTGAGAAGGAGGAAGTAGACATTCAATTCATTCTAGCTTCTCTTAGTTAATGGTGTTGAGAGTGAGTTCAACGGGATTTGAACCTAGGTCTTGCCATCAACTCTGCCCAAGCTTTTACCACTTAGCTAAGTGGCACCTTCCAATCAGTTCTAGCTAGGTTTTATTCGGAAAAAAGAAGAAGTTAGAAATCCTTTATCACTTATAAAACTATCCTGTTGTACTTTATATGAAAGATATAAAGCATAATGTTTATTTATGTCATCAATCACACTCAACATCATCTAGCGAAATCTTTCACTTTTACCTCCGGGCAGGGCTTTTGCTTCGTTTATTATCCATACCTGACCAAATGGACTGAATTGCATTAAAGGTAGAAATGAGAAAAAAAGAAAAGAATCCTCAAAGGTGCAGAAGATACACCACATTATTATTGATGTATTTCATCCAAATTACAGGTTGGGGAAGATCAGTTTAGTTGAATCAGAGATCACATTTTGAATCTTTTTTTATTTGGCAAAGTTTAGGCTGATTAAATTTTATTATATAAAAAGATACTTATTGTTCTTGAAACCACATACAAATTTTTAATTAAATGAGTTTTTAATGTATCTTATAAACCTTCCCTTATGCAATACATTTTATCCTCAAACACACAATACACATGTGATTTAAAGATACAATACTTTTTAATATAAAACATGAAAGGTTTAAAGTTTTTGCATTCTAGCCTAACCTAGAAAAAGGTGAAGCATTCTAAGCCAACAATAAAAGCCACCCTCACACCCGAAAACTACTGTAAAAGCAATACAATAATACAGTGTTTATATAACTAAACTAACAAAAAAGAAAGAATGGAAAGGAAACAAGAAAAGGGCCTATGGAATCGTGGTCATAGTCATCTTTATTGAATACCCTACAAATAGTTGTCCATGATTTGTTGGTATTGAAAGCAACAACCATTAGACATAAAAGATAAATCTAAGAATCCCACGTCAAGATTATGACTGTCAGGGATCCTTTAGGGAATACTGTTACTTTCAAATCTATATAAATATATCTAATACCACTAACTCACTTAGATCAAACTAATATTGTTTTTCTTCCTTCTCCGTAGTTTGTTGTTTCTTATGTATCTTCTTTCTTGCAAGAACTTGAGGAGAAATTCTCTCAGTTTTATTCACTGAATCTCTGAGAGAGACAAAAAATGAGTTCTTCAGAGGAGAAAGAATTAGATAAAGGAAAGATGGGTAGGAATGCAAAGCACTCTATAGCAGTAATTTTCAGATATGCTGATTGGGTTGATGTTTTGCTAATGTTTTTGGGTACTGTTGGAGCTATTGGAGATGGGATGTCTACAAACTCTTTGTTAGTCTTTGTTAGCCGTCTTATGAATAGTTTAGGGTATGGTAAGACAGGAGGGAATCATTTGAATTTCATGGATGAGGTTGAAAAGGTTTTAATTCAAAACCCTATATGAATAGTTTTTCATTTTTCTTGCTTCTCTTATCTTTTTATTAATTCTCATTCTTGTTGGGATGTTCTTAGTGTGTTTTGAACTTTGTTTACATGGGATTAGGGGTTATGGTGGTGGCTTTTATGGGTAAGTTCTAAATCCATATATTCTTTTTTTCGTTTGTTTCATATATATTCTTAAGATAAATGCATATAGATTAATGTGAAATGGGTTTTAGACTAATGTTAGTAAAGGATATTTGCAGAAGGTTATTGTTGGAGTCGGACCAGTGAACGGCAAGTGCTGAGGATTCGATATAAATATTTGGAAGCTGTACTTAGACAAGAAGTTGGGTTCTTTGAATCACAAGAAGCAACTACTTCAGAGATAATCAACAGCATATCCAAGGATACTTTGCTCATACAAGAGGTTTTGAGTGAGAAGGTACTAATCTCGACTCCTATCATCACCATCATCATCATCAACAAAAGCATCAAAATCATGTTCTCTCGTATATGATACTATTAATTCGCTAAGATAAAATAAAACTAAAAACAGTGTGGGAAACTTAAAGCCAACTGAGATTCTCCTTGGAACAAGAAGTTAATTTATTACAATCTTAAAGTGTTAAACATGTCCAATATCATGTCATTAATTAGTTCATTTTTCATCCATGCAAATGTGGAATTTTAATAAAAAGACTAGAATTTGTGCAAAGAAGAAGAGAGGGCATACATTACACGTTTTGGATTCTGAAAAGAAAGTTCTTCTTTCTTCTTGGGGCATATCATACAATGAAGAAAAGTTCCTGCATATTTTATACTTGGATGCATAGGTCGCTAATGAATCATCTACTCAGTTTCCTTCTTTGAAAACATGAGTAATCACCCCATTGAAGTTCTGAAGATTGGATGATGCTTGTTTCAACTAGTACTATTTGATTGTTCAAGCGAAACCACCACTTGTTAGGACCTCAAAAAGAAGCATATATAGAATCTATTTCTACTACGAGATTTTGCTACATTTTTTATATTCTAGATGACCCATAGAATACACCATTGATTTTCCACCCAGAGCAATGTTGTTGTTGAGATTTAATAGCTTGGAACTCCATCTAAGTATTGAAATAATTTAATAAATTCTTTGAAACACCTTCGAAGACAAACTAAATTCCTCCCAACTTTTTTAGCAAATAGGCATTAGAAAAGATTCTCAAGCATCTCCTGAATTGAACACCTAATAGTTACTGGTTACCCAACCATACACACCCTAAGGTCTAAGTAGACGATTCGAGAATTGGGGGGGGGGGCTAGTCCTTTTTACAATATATGTGATGCAGCGAGCATCTATCCTCTTCAATATGCTTTTTCTCTGCTGATTGCATTAAATCAACAAAGATGTGAGATCTAATGTTGTTTCTTTCTAAATCGTCAAGTTTCCCTTTTAGATTCAAAAATCCATCAGGAAGGTCTCTAAAAATGATTGAGGTGCCATGAGAGCGCCAGTACGGATCATCTTTGGCGATCTGCGCCATGCTAAAGATGATCTTGTCTTTGAGGCTCAGTATGGATTGCAGTTCTCTCTCCATCTTCAGAATATTGTTTTTCTGCCTGCAGGAGAAAATTTATAGGTACTTGCCCTGGTAGAATCTTATAATTGCTCACTGATTCTACTATATCATGTCCAAGTTTACTTGATGCAAGTTTTCCTTCTGATAAGCCATTCATAATTGAGAGAGAGAGAGAGAGAGAGAAGTGAAAACTCCCAACTTAGGATGTAAATCAATAGGAATAGACAGTATGGGATATCCTTACCATGTTTCTCATATGTGAAATGGACATGAAGACTTCTTGTGTTTAGCAAATATAATGAAATTTTGTGTAATCCAAGTCCCGCCACCCATGGCCCACACACTCCACCTTTCCTAATTTGTGTTTGGTGGTTGTGGCAGGGGGAGCAGACCTCTATAGCACTTTTTTCTTGTAGCTCTTAACCAAGGTTGAGAGAGCACCACAACAAGCAGACACAAAAATCCAGTCGTTTGTAATTGGGAGTCTAGTGGCTGTCTATTTTCAAAGTCTTGGATTAAGTTAAAAAAAGTTATTTAATTTTAGTTTTTCTTTTTAAAATTTGATCTAGGCCATGATCCTTGGATGGCTGAGATGTTGGATTTTTCGAACGTGGTTCTTTATTGGCTACGGAAATAGAGCTACAAGAAAATAGTGTTAGAAAGGATTTGTCCTTGGGGAAGGTTATTATTTATTTATTTTTTCTGATTGGTAAATTAGGGTTAAGGGATCCCACTCTTTTATTAAAATTTTATCTTCAAGAATAATTAAAAATTACATCATCATAAATTATTCTCACAAACTCTTGAAGAATAGCATTAGCCTCCTCTATTACATAGAATTCACATCCAAAGGTTATAAGATGAGCAAGAAAATCAGCATCCCCTTTTACTTCGCTCTTGTAGAACTCCAAGAAGCATGTACTAAAAGTATTTTTCAAGTGGTGAATCTGCTTCACCAACTCCGTGTTCTTCCAAGATACTTGGAGCTCACCTTTAATTCCCGCCTAGCTGATGCAAATTTCATTGCTTTCTAATATTGTTGTTCAACGGAGATAATGCCATTATCCAATATTGCATTGAAGGTTACAAAACCTCTTAATTAGCATTCATTTTTTTCGAAATTTTCACTGTACACATGTACCTCCTATATTTTCTGAGGAATAACATGATGATAATGACATTTTTTTTTCCTAAGCAAGCGAATTAAATTTGGAAATATAATGGCATTTTTTGGATTAGAACAAGACCACCCCGATTTCCCTTAAGGAAAATGATAATGAAATGCTAGAACTAAGATTGTTTCCTTTTGTGGTGAAACTATAGTGTAAATTTGGCTGAACTTTTTCTTCTTGCAGGTGCCCATATTTTTTATGCATACATCCGTGTTTGTCTCAGGAGTTGCATTTTCAATTTACTTTTCATGGAGGCTCGCCTTGGTTGCCTTTCCTCTGATGATTCTGCTAATCATTCCTGGAATACTTTATGGAAAATACCTTCTTTATCTATCAAAGAAGTCTTACAATGAATATAGTAAGGCAAACACCATCGTAGAACAAGCTCTTAGCTCAATCAAGACCGTCTACTCTTTTACAGCGGAAAGGAGTATATTGGAGAGATATTCTATGATATTGGATAGAACAGTCAAGCTGGGAATCAAGCAAGGCATTGCGAAAGGAATAGCTGTAGGGAGCACTGGGCTTTCATTTTCCATATGGGCTTTCCTTGCTTGGTATGGAAGTCGATTGGTAATGTACAGAGGAGAGAGTGGAGGAAGGATTTATGCAGCTGGGATTTCCTTTGTCATGAGTGGACTGTATGTATACTTAATTTCCTTACTCTCATCAACTTTTCCTTTTTGAATTTCTATCTTTTTATTCATTCAATTAAATTTTTGATAATATGGATATAAGAAATCTTTTTTATCTTCTTCTCTGAAAACAAAATCTTCTGAACCTCAAATCCTAGGTAATACCACTAAGGCAATAAAACTAGCTAAATGAACACACAAGAAAATAAAATTTATGACCCCAAAGAGATATGTTCTTAGCTTTCCACATCAATAACACCTACGAATTTCTAGTTCATCTGCTAGGTTCGTGTCATTAATATTGGAGTTTAGATGATACCTTTGGTTCAAACCTCGGAAGGCACAACTTGGGAAAAGGCCTATGTGGGGGCCCAAAAAGAAGGGTACCATAGTGAAGCCACCACAAAGTGGGCATCGTGAGTGTTAGTGGAAAAGGTTTAGCAGACTAAACCTTCACACTTTAGGTTTGGGAGACGCCACAATTCATATAATTTTATGGTGTAAATAACACCCTAAAATATAACTTTTTTCAAATCAATTTTTGTTTAAAAGTGACTTCAAACAGGTTTTAACCATGAGAATTGGTAAGGAAGTTCGTTTGAAAGATGATGAAGGTATTAGGCACCCCATCCTACCAACCAAGTTGGTGGTTACCTATGAATTGGTTAAATGAGAGGAAATTAGGCTACTTTTTAATAGTACATTTGTAAATGAGAGGATGATATATCTTTGTCCAATTTATGACTTTCTAGGTGTGTGAGTGCATGATATTGTCTAGATGAAATATTTCCACTAGTTAGGATTTTTGTATTTGTCTAGAGTTGATAGTGACAACCCTCATGCATGGGTGCAGTACTCTTGAATTTAGCATTTAGATGAAGGTATGTGTGTAATGTAAATGTACTCAAGATTGGGCTAAAATCTTGCGGGTATGAGTTTGAGAGACATTCATGACTAAGAGCATTTCTTGCAACCTTTACCATTTTTATGCCTTAAACTCTATGGATGCTTGGGATGAATGTATGCCAACTGGAAGATGGTTGGTATTCCATTATGGACTTACACCGGTGGGGGATCACCTCATAAGAGGGTATACTCCTTAACCTTATTTTGCCATTATGAAGTCTTAATTGCATGAATAATGATGCTAACATGTTTAGTATGCCTCAAACTATGTGGTGTATGCAAAAGGCTTCAAAGAAGCTTATTGTGGAATTATGATGGTGGGAAATACCTCATGAAGGCTATACTCCCTAATCTCATCTTACCAATGGAAATGCTTACACTATATGAACATTAACATGGATACCATACTTACATTACATGGTTGGGCTTCTAAAGAGGTCCTAGAGGGTACTATTAATCCTTTCTTCTGATTCCTAATCTTGCTTTCAATTTTCGGGTGGATTTACTGTTGTACTAGTTAATATAGGAGCTTGAGTTAATTTAGGCTCTAATGCAAGAAAAAATAAAATAGAATGCGGGAGGTAGGAGTGCGGAGGGGGATGCAAGTAACGAAAAGAATGAAACTAAAACATAACTCCTATGTCATTCTTCTTCTTCTTGGATATTCAAACTCGTCTTCAAAATGGTAGGAGAGGAAGTTGGACAGAGTTTAGGGGTATTGGAGACTCTTAAGACAAGAATTGGATAAAATTTTGTGAGGAGAGAAAGATTGGTCATTAAGCCTTGGGAACCTCCTCTATTTTATAGGTTTTTCAAGGCCCCTGGGCATATAATAGTCCAAAGACAACAAATTCAAGTTATTCACAAAAGTCTTTAAGGGTTTGACCTTGGTTACTCTTCATCAAAGAGGCCTTGATGGTCGTTATTTACACCTTAAGGAATCTTACCAAAGAAAAGGATCAAAGACTAAGTGTATTTATCTCTCTCCAGATCTCTTGAGAATTCTTTGAGGAATAGGGTTGTCCATGCCATTGGGAAGAGTTCATATTTCATAAAAACCTTGATGATGGCATAGAGTTATACACAAAGGAGAGGTCTTACTGGTCAGTTATCTTTTCAAGAGTTTTACCAATTTGGGGTTAAGAGGGTAATTGCTCCTTAAGATTTTTATAGAATTCTTTAAGGGATAGAGGGTTCCAACTTGGACAAATTTTAAAGATAGCATTGATAAAAGTCAAGAATTTGTCCATGCAATGAGGGTCATAAGGGTCAATTACCTCCTATTGTCTCTTAACAACTTGAGGTTAAAGAACTAATTGGAAAAAGGAAACTACAATTGATGATGCCTAGATTTACAACAAGACCTTAGTGAAACTTCACTCATAATTGATGGGTAGGGAGTGGGTGATTCACTTTCTTTCGTTCAAGACAAAGGTGTTGAAAGGGTGTTTAAGGGGCAGTTAACGTGTAAAAACACCTTAACAAAATCTCTAATCACATGGGGGCATTGATCCAAAAATACTAGAAAACAAATTAGTACGTACACAAGCCAAGAACCTGTGCAACTTTGCATTGCTTCATGCTCAATGCACGGACAAGGGAAAAAAATGATGGCTTCCTTGTCCTAGGGACAGATTAGGCTCTTTCTAGCCTGGTCCATGTCTAGGCCCAGACTGGCCTATTTTTTGGTCGCATAAGTAGTGTACATCCAGTAATCAACTACCATATAGATTCAAGACATCTTTCACTACAATTAAAACTGGAGTTTACAATGCATTACTAATTAAAAATGTTTAGACAAGCATGCATCCAAGTTCTTGCTTGTGTCAATAATTTTTGTACGTAATGTGCTTATAATATATTCAAGTCGACATGCTTCAGCAAAAATATAATTCAAGTCGACATGCCTACCATTTTACTTGTGTGTAACAGTAACGGGTATGCCCACAAATATTTGTAAATATTATGGACATATAGAATATAATCTGCCTAGTTTAGCCCAAAAAAATAAAAAGAAGTATTTGTATGAATGTCACGCATGTATGCGCATGTGTATGTACATGCATGTATCATTCTCCATTGATTATCTTGCACTTAAATATTCGAGAAAAACTCCACAATTATCTTTTGTCGATCATAACTAGAGCTTGTAAATGTAATGCAGATCTCTGGGAATGGCTCTTCCTGATATTAAGTATTTCACAGAAGCTTCAGTCGCTGCAACCAGAATCTTTGACAGGATTGATCGTATTCCAGAGATTGATGGGGAGGACAAAAATGGTCGAGTGTTGGACCATGTTCATGGTGAACTTGAATTCAAGAATGTGAACTTCACGTACCCTTCTCGACCTGACATTGTTGTCCTCAAAGATTTTAATATCAGGGTTCAAGCTGGGAAGACAGTGGCACTTGTGGGTGCTAGTGGGAGTGGAAAGTCCACTGCTATGGCATTGGTGCAACGATTTTACGATGCAGATAATGGAGTAGTGAGGATCGATGGCATCAACATAAAAATGCTGCAATTGAAATGGCTAAGAGGGAAAATGGGTCTTGTTAGTCAAGAACATGCACTCTTTGCGACATCAATAAAAGAAAATATCATGTTTGGGAAACTGGATGCAACCATGGACGAAATAATTGCAGCAACCATGACTGCTAATGCCCATAACTTCATAAGACAGCTTCCAGATGGGTACGAAACCAAGGTGAGTGAAGGGTATCTGGTTATTTAGACATTAATTAGATCACTTAAATCTGCAATAAAATTATTACCTAGAGCTAGCATAGAGGAGCATCTTAGGTGAATTTTATCATGTTATAATGACATATAATGACGGTTATTTGGTTTATTTCATGCACTTTCATATAATGCCCCTCCATTCTCTAATAAGAAGTAGAATACCAAGTTCCACACTGATAGCTAGTGATTCGGTGTAATACATGCCAAATGATATACATATCTCATGAAAATTGAGAAGACATCCAAGTTTAATAAATAAGGTATTTTTTTTTTATAATTATGAGAGAGGATTAAATAGCAATATTTAGTTTCTAATTCTATGAATTATTCTTGTAAATTTGGGGAAATCTTTAGTAATGAATAGTATAGATCCAACAAAGAAAATCAAGGCCAATGTTAATTTAGGATTACTACAGGCCAAATTAAGAGATGAGGATGGGGCTTGTGATCAAATACCTTTTTTTTTCCTTCAAAAGAAAAAAAAAAGAAGAAAAGAAGAAGAGAAAGTCATAGATCTTCCCTTCCATTGAAAAATTGAGCATGAGACTCTCCGTTATAGATACTTGAATAGGGGTAGTAGAAATGTAAATAGCTTGGCTTATCGTTTTGCTTATCGTGGGTATCCCCAGTACCCTTCGGTGAGAGTAATCCCACTGTCACACTCACCGCCCCCTCAGAATATCCTACATGCAACTGGTTGATTTGAGGGACAACTGGAACTGGAGGGTGGCACCAAGGAATTCATTGCTTCGTGGGGTTTCAAACACTTGACCTACCTTCCTGAGGAGCTTATCAAGGCTTGGCTTGCCACTAGGTCAACCCCTTGGGGCTATGTCATAAGGTATGTTTTGTACTAGCCACCTGCAGGTTGCAGGTTGTGAAAGATAATTTGAGTAGCAACACTAGAATACTGCTTAAGCCACGACAATGATGAGTTGAAATGCAACTAAATTATGGAAATAGGATCACAGGGAATGCAATTGAGTTATGAATACGGGTAGGGTACTGAGCCTTATAATAATAATTATTATTTTCAAAGAACGATTTAACTAGAGAAAACCACTTTAATTTCTTAAAGATGTTAGTTTTAAAATGGAATGTTTTATGGATAAAAAGGCACCATCAACTTCCAAATTAATATTTGAAAGTCTTGAGAGGCTTGTGAAAACATATATTTTGCACTTTGTTGTTTATTTATACATATTCTGCATGCTATCTACTAATTAAGGCTCTAAAGAATTAACATTAACATTTACTGATCATGTTGCAGGTTGGTGAGCGCGGAGCACTTTTATCAGGAGGACAAAAGCAACGGATAGCTATTGCTAGAGCGATAATCAAGAACCCAGTGATTCTCCTCCTTGATGAAGCCACCAGTGCCCTTGATTCAGAATCTGAAACATTGGTCCAAAATGCTCTCGATCAAGCTTCCATGGGAAGAACCACACTGGTACTATATATCCTTTTCTTTCATGGTGGCAAGGCTAGTTTATGTATACAAATGTACATAATATTAGTACAACTCTTGCTTGAATTGGCTTTAGACAAAATGAAATTGAGGAACAAGTTTTGTTTAGCCAATCCCAAATCTTTGCAATAAGGATGTATTATTGTATTAGTTATGCAATGGTCATTAACTCTCATAACTTTGGATGAATTAATTCATTATATTAGAATTATTTGCTCATTGTTGTATTCCACTTTTTACCAATATTGATGATCAGGTTGTTGCCCACAAGCTCTCCACAGTAAAAAATGCAGATCAAATCGCAGTCGTTAGTGGTGGCAGCATCATTGAGATTGGTTCTCACAATGATCTAATTAACAAAACAAATGGCCATTATGCAAAACTAGCAAAATTGCAAAGGCAATTCAGCTACGATGATCAAGAACAGGGCTCCGAATTTCGTGTTTCTTCCATCACAAAAAGCAGTGCTAACAGCGTAAGCATGACAAAATTGAGCCCAGCTTCCTTTGCCTCCTCATTGCCTGCCGACAACACATCTTATCCTCCTCCATCATTCACCCGACTTCTATGTTTGAACTCTCCGGAATGGAAGCAAGGTCTCATGGGTTGCCTCTCTGCGATCTTATTCGGTTCCGTACAGCCCATTTACGCTCTAACCATCGGTGGCATGATATCGGCATTCTTCCTTGAAAACCACAATGAGATGCAGGCTCGTATTCGTACCTTCTCTTTAATTTTCTCATCCCTCTCAGTTGTCTCAATCCTTACAAACCTCTCACAACACTACAATTTTGCATATATGGGCGAGTACCTTACGAAAAGAATCCGCTTGAGAATGCTTGAAAAGATCCTCACCTTCGAGACGGCTTGGTTTGATGAAGAGGACAACTCTAGTGGTTGCTTGTCTTCTAGATTAAGCAATGAAGCTTGCATGGTTAAGTCACTAGTGGCTGATAGGGTTTCCCTACTAGTGCAAGCATCTTCAGCAGTGATCATAGCCATGGTTATGGGCCTAATCATTGCTTGGAAGCTCGCTATAGTAATGATTGCTGTTCAACCTTTAATGATTCTATGCTTTTATACGCGAAAAGTTCTACTCTCTAGCATCTCGTTGAATTTCATTAAAGCTCAACATCAAAGCACACAGATTGCAGTAGAAGCAGTTTATAACCATAGGATTGTCACTTCTTTTGGAAGTGTAGGAAAGGTTCTCAAGATCTTTGATGAAGCACAGGAGGATGCAAGGGGCACAGCAACGAAGAAATCATGGTTGGCTGGTATTGGGATGGGAACAGCACAGTGCCTCACTTTCATGTCTTGGGCTTTGGATTTCTGGTATGGGGGGAAACTAGTGGAATTGGGGCAGATATCGGCTGGAGATGTCTTCAAGACTTTCTTCATATTAGTGAGTACTGGTAAGGTTATTGCTGATGCCGGGAGTATGACGACTGATCTTGCAAAGGGATCGACTGCCGTTGCATCTGTATTCGAGGTGCTTGACCGCCAATCCCTCATCCCTGGGTCTTACCAGGTAATATATATTATATATTCCACTTTTATTGCAATTTTTTTTAACTTTCATGTACTATTTTGGGTAAATTACCATGTCGTGAGCCAAATTTGACGAAATTACGATTACGGCTAGCTGTTCATTTTTTTACCAAAACATGAGCGTGCGGAATCACAGGTTTTTCAAGTGATGAACTCTCAGGTTTTAGCCCTTTTAATGCAATAGGGTGGGGGCCTCTGTAGCCCTAGGTTACCAATAAATAAAAAAAGATTTCTCAGGTTTAAAGTGACAATTTTGCAGATTTGTTCCCCTGAAATGGCAGTCTCACTGGTTTACATAGTGACGATCTTGCTAAAAGTAGTAAACCTGTGAGATTTTCACTTTAAACTGTGAGATTGTCACTTTAAAACCCGCGAGATTTTCTCATTCATGTTTTGTTAATTAAATGAATAGTGACCTGGAATCAGAATTTAGTCAAAAATTGATCACGTTTTGGCAAAAATTCCCATTGTTTGATGCGGGGTTTCACTCCTGCAAAATGTTTACTTGATTCGATAAATTATTAATGAAATATTTGGACTGGGCATCAATTAGGTGGGCGATGAATCCAATGGAAGGAAATTGGGGAGAATTACTGGTGCAATAGAGATTAAGCAAGTGGATTTTGCATACCCTAATCGACCTGATTGCCTAGTATTGCAGAAGTTCTGCTTAGATGTGAAGGCAGGTATGAGCATTGGTCTAGTTGGAAAAAGTGGGTGCGGCAAGTCAACAGTGATCGGATTGATTCAGAGGTTTCATGATGTTGATAGAGGGATGGTGAAGGTGGATGGTGTGGATATAAGGGAACTCGACATTGGATGGTACAGAGGGCACACAGCACTCGTTAGCCAAGAGCCTGTGATCTATTCGGGAAGCATACGGGATAACATTATTTTTGGAAAGTTCGATGCATCCGAGAGTGAAGTAGTAGAGGCTTCTAAAGCGGCTAACGCACACGACTTCATCTCGTAAGTAACCTACCATTATATCTTACTCCACAACTGTTAATTCTCTTTAAAAGTTATTACAAGTTTTTCAAGAAAGAAGATTTCAGTTCTTATCATCATCTGATCATAATTGAACAATGGTGACGACTGATGAGTGGGGCAAATATAATATGTTAATTGGTCTCTATCTGAGCAAAAGGACAGCCTCATTCATCATCATAGTGGGAAAACTTATGCTATACACTACGTGTCCCCTATTTGTGATAAACAAAGAACAATTACACTTAAAAACAAAATTCACAATATGAGACTCTGAATGGATTGGATTTGGCGTCAATTTCGAACTGATAGGGTAAGAGTGAAATATGCTTTTTTGGAATCCTAATATTTTGATGCAAATTCAAACTTATAATAATCTAATCAGATTATTTGGTATACAAATATTTTAGGGTAATTTTGAGGTACACCTTAAGATTCACCTGAAATATCTGTCAAGTGTATATTTTCCTCCAGTCTTGGGTGTGTCATACCCTAGTTAAGTCCTGTGATCCTCTTATATCCAACAGATTGGTCTTTTAGAGTAGTTGGTTGGTTAACATGGTATCGGAGCGCTTGGTTTGTATAGATCACATGTTCTATTCTTTCCACCCTCTTATGAGTGAAGGGGAGTGTTGACTAAATATTTTCCTCCACTCTTGGGTGTGTCATACCCCAGTTAAGTGCCGTGACCCTCTTATGTTTATAGTTCTCCCCTACTCCTACAGACAGTCTTTTTGACTAGTTGGTTGGTTAACAGTATCATCGTCATCGTCAGCTGGATCAGGTCCTTTGTCATTCCAGATCTTTGATTCATGCGTCAAATTATCAGATAGGATTCAATTTCCGACATTATCGAAACTTTTGACACGTATACCATGAAATGCATCAGGTCCCGGTGATGCATTCTAACATATACATGTCATAATATGTGTGCATTTGTCGTGAAATTTATAACATATCAAAGTTTTTTTTTTTGACTTGTTACCAATGTAGATCATTAAATGATGGGTATAAGACAGAATGTGGGGAGAGAGGAGTGCAGTTATCAGAAGGACAGAAGCAGAGAATTGCAATAGCGAGAGCGATCATACGGAACCCAACAATACTTTTACTTGATGAAGCTACAAGTGCTCTTGATTTGCAGTCAGAGCAAATCGTCCAGGAGGCCTTGGATCGGATCATGGTAGGAAGGACCACTATTGTGGTGGCACATCGACTCAATACCATTAAGAAGCTCGACTCAATAGCATTCGTTGCAGAAGGGAGGGTGCTGGAGCGTGGAACCTACCCACAGCTCAAAAGCAAGAAAGGGGCCTTCTTCAACCTTGCTAACCTTCAAAAATAACTCTTATTATCTTATCTCTCCTTTTTAGATGCTAAGTCATAATAATTGGAAAAGAATAATAATACTTTTCATGTACTACCTTATCAATCATATAAAGGCTAGATCATCTCAATTTAGCATATACATAACCGATTCATCTTTGTTAGGATGGGCATGCAGAGCTGGGTTGCCAATGGTTCCGGCAAAATACTAATTAAATATTTTTATAAATAATAAATTCTATTAAAATCTCTAGTACGTGGTCCTAATTTAAAAATAGGGTCCATAAAAGTTGCTAATCATAAAGTTTAAGGTTCCATCTTAATATTGATTTGATTTTGTTCTATTATTATTATTATATCTTTAAGAAAAATAGATGTTGAATGAAAAAATGGAGGGACAAACCCTTAGTTTACAAGCCTAACAGTAGGCAGAGATAATAATCTCCTTTAAAAAGTTATTTTACATGAAATGGGAGATCCTTACACTATGTGAAAAAGGCTCATATTTGATGGTCTTAGCCCGTCAAATTTTGAGAATTTTGACAGACCCTCACGTCAAATATGCCCGTCAAATATTCTCTTGTATATATATATATATTTTTTTTGGCAGTCCTGGACTATCAAATTATTGGAGAATGGGCTTAAAAAAAATATAAAAACATCCATAGAATATGACCATCAAATTTGAAGGTTTAACAAACAATAGCACAGTCCTCTAATTCACCAATCACAATGAACGAAATAATAATTAAAAAAATCAGAAAAATAAAAAACAAAAGAAAAATCATAGAATAAGAATATGATGGGCATCCGTATCGACCATAAAAATCAAAATAGATACTCATTTGGTTGTCACGTAATACGAAGTGATAATTAAAATCATAAAAATTTGGTTTCTATCAATTAAGCAAGAAAGCTACCACAACTCATAGGCACCAAACAGACTATCAAGTTGTTACACATGTTACACACCCTTTGGTTGCTTACATCCTATACATGATTCACCACAATGTAGGGACTAGCATACATGGTTTTACACACACACGCACACACAAATATGCATATTCTGTAGTCATCAATAAAATCCTCAAACTGTTATCGTACAACTCTTGTAAGGAGTGACTCAATAATCACATTGTCTCCTTAGTAAAGACTAGGCAGACTCTTGCAAACCCCCATTTTGTTGTACAGATGGTATTGCTGGTTTGTAACTCTTCAAAATTGAAAGAAAATTATAATCTGGAAGTTTCTCTGCCAAGACAAATAATTCTACTCGTGAACACTGTAACCGATTTAAGTCATTAGGTAATTTTGTAGAAAATATTACAAAGGCTAATAGGTCTAAATTGAACAAAAGAAGTAGGTACCTCAACTTGCATTGTCCATGCTGATGCGTATGATTTATGCTAGTAAGTGCACTAATCATTTCAAGTAATAATATAAGATATCGTTCCCACGAGGATTAAGTTACTAAGTACCAAAAATAATCACCTAAATTACTATTTGATGAATCGAGAATTGTAGAATTGCAAATTTAAAATAACAATGAAACAAGAAAGAATGGATTCTTATGGATTAAAAATCTAGGGTTTTCGACTTCACTACAGATACTCCTATGTAATTGATTATTCAAAGTAATACCTGCTTTGCCTTATTTGGAGGTTTAATTCCCTAAACCAACTAGTGTTTTCTCTCGAAATATACTAGATTACTCCTTAAAATATTAACGCAGCACATCTCTATGTGAATTTAAATACCAAAGAGTCATAAAATCTATGGAATTATTGTAAATTGAATTACTAACCTCTTAGAACATGCTAAAGTACCTCTACCGTTCATTCATTCCAACGTGATCTATTTTATTGATCTAACCTAGATTCTAATTCTCATTACAAACCTAGATCAATAAATCAATCAAAACTTTGGCCTTCAGATTAGATTTGATAGCATTAAACTCAAAATAAACACACAAATAAGTAATTGCAAAACAAGGAATTAAATTTGAATAAAACAACTACGAAATTGTATCTGAGTTACATCTCAACCCTAGAAACGAAATTTAGTTCATAACGAAATATGAAACAAACATCTTGAAGTTAAACGTAGAAGAAAGGAAGAATAAACCAGTAAAATTCAAGATTTTCGTAGCAATCACTTGATCTCCTCTCCCTCTTCTTCTCTAGCCTCCAAGATATCCACAAACCCTAAAAAGTCAACTACTTATAGCCTCCATACGTTCTGAATACAATTAGGGTTCAATCCCCTTTAAATCGGATCTAAACAATATAATAACAACACGAGACGAATTGCAGAAAACGAGATCACGCACGCGCTGCGGCAGGAATGTACCCACCGCTGCGGCGGCTAGCTTCTGTTTTGGGGCCTTTGTTGATTTAAATACGAGCACCGCGGCGGACATGTATCCACGAGCTGCGGTGGCCTCTGCCTCTTGTAGTCCATTCTCCGAAACTTCATCTTTTCTTCCGATTTCACCCCGAATTGCTTCCTTTTCGTATTCTTGGTCATTTATTACCTAAAATAATAAAAAGAACGATTACTAAATAAAATCACTCTCAAATTAGCAAAATGTCAAGTAAAATTATATAGTATAAGTAGTTACAAACCAACTTATCAAATTCCCCCAAACTTAACATTTGTTAGTCCTCGAGCAAAAATAAAAATAAACCTAACCTAGAATGAACTGAATCAAAACTAACTTCCTATTCTTCAACTTTCAAGAATAAGTTTCATTTAACAAGCACAATTCACAATAGCGTCAAGAATCTATTGGATATTACAAAAGCTAGAAAAATCACCCAAACTTTCATCCCATTCAAATCATCAATTCTTTGAAAAATCCAAGTAAGCAATCTCTAAAACAATCAATTCTACCACCCATATAATTTTATAAAAACAATGCAAACAAATTTGACCTCTAAATAGTAATGAAACATCAAATCTCATAAGCTTGGCTTTCTTGTCACTCTCTACTAATGTAAACTCATCATGCCATCTCGGATCAAAAGGTCTTAATTAAGCTTGTAATGTCAGGTTTAGGTATTGGCTCAAAAAGAATGGACAGGATAATTCAAAGAATGAGAATACTCACAATCGAACAAAATGTAACATTCTAAAGAGCTTAAGAATACTAACATCACAACTCACTTTTCATACTTTCCTTCTTTCTTTTATGCTATAACACTTTCGCACACTTTCACCACTACTACCATCAAATTCTTTTTTTTTTTTTTTTTTTTTTTGCAAAATAAATAAATGAAGAACATTTTTCTTCAAACTTGTATCTCTCCTTCATTTTTCTTCAAGACCCCCTACTTATCTTTGCTTATCACCAGGGTCAACAACATTCTTTTCTATTCTTTTCGCCCTTTACAATAGATTTTTGCTCTTCAATCTCAACAAATCACACAAGTGAATATTCTCATTAAAGGTAAGGATAAGTGTTTAGGCTCAAAACCAGGTAGGAAAATAAGTTTAAAGAAAGAAAATTAAGGCTAAGACTTAAATAAATGGCTCAAATGGGTAACTAGCGGATAAAAATAATTAAGGTAGGCAAGAAAAGCTCAAACGGTCCAAAGATAGCCTAAATCATTTGCTAAGCTACATGAAAGTCTAGGATTTTGCCTCAAGCGACAATCAGCCAAGTTCTAAAATCTGTTGAGGCCTATTTTTCATTCACAATTGTCTAAATAAAATGTCTCTAAGTAGTAAAACAAGATCATTATTTAAAAATTACCATACTAGACCAACATTGAATATCCAATTCAAACAAAACAAACGTTTAAACTATCCTCAAAGTCTAAGTAATATCAAATTCCAACTCAACAGCAACATATCACAGTAATCAAGTTATCATCATGGACTTTATGAATTGACTCGAAAACAAAAGAAATGCTCAAAAGTTGAAAATTTTAATGCAGAAAAAAAATAAAAGAATAGAAAAGAATAAATAATAAAAAATGAAAAATAGAAGAATGAAAAGAATGATAGTATGACTTTAATGCAGCTAACAACTCAAAGAATAAAAGAATCAAATTATTTTCTCTCCCCCCCCCAACTTAAGTATCTTCATTGCCCTCAATGAACAAAAGCAACCAAACTAAAGTAAGGAAATTAGAGGATAAAATAACTCCCTTCTCGATTTATCTCGGGTACAACGACATTTTCTCCTTTCTTTTCAAGCAATATCCACTTTTACAAACCTCAGACCTCTTCTTCAAATATCGAATCCAAACTTCAATGGAATCACCTTCTTTCCCCCAAACTTAGTAGCAATCTTTCATTTTTCTGAGAAGAAACAAGAATAGTGAGAGTGATTTGAACAAATGAAAGAGATTTTGTGGATTTAAATAGAGTTAGGGGAGGTAGAAGGTTGAGGAAGATGAAGAGGTGAAGGAAAATGAGAGGTTTTTGGAAAAAGAAGAGAAAGAGGCGGAGAGAATGTGAGAGATTTGAACCAAATGACGGCTTTAATCCCTTAAAATTCTGACTTCGCGACTCGCGCCGCGGCAGGTAAGTCATTTCCGTCGCGACTCGTGCCCTAATTCCTTCAATTTGGGCTTGGCGTCTTTTCTGATTTTGAGAAACCGCCGCGGCGTACATGTACCCACCGCTGCGGCGGTTTTGACTGGGCAGCACTGAAATCGTTTATTCACCTGAAAAATAAGACCAATATAATTAAAATCAAAATAACATAAAATAAATCCTAAACTACCTAATAAAATAAAATAACAACTAAAACTAAAATAAAATAAACTAATGAAATCCTAAATCCTTGAAATTTTAGTTTTGGAAATAAATCGGGTTGCCTCCCGAGAAGCGCTAAAATTTAAGTCTTTAGCTAGACTTTCTTGAATCTTTACTTCGGAATTGAGAGCAAAATGGACACCCGCTCGGTATTAAAGTTCCTTCCAAAGTAGTGCTTCAATCGCTGCCCGTTTACTGTAAAAATCCCTTTCGATGGATGCTTGACTTCTATTGCCCCCGATGGTAAGACCTTGTTGATAGTGAATGGACCGGACCACCGTGATCTTAATTTTCCCCGAAAAAGTTTAAGTCTTGAATTGAAGAGGAGAACTTGTTGTCCTTCTTTGAATCCCCGTTTGTGAATGTGCCTATCATGCCATCTCTTCGTCTTTTCCTTATAGATCCTAGCATTCTCATAAGCATCGTTCCGGAACTCTTCCATCTCATTTAGCTGTAACAGTCTCTTCTCCCTTGCAGCCTGTAAATTGAAACTCAAGAACTTAACAGCCCAATATGATCTATGTTCCAACTCAACTGGGAGATGACAAGATTTGCCATAAACTAATTGATATGGAGACATTCCAATAGGTGTCTTAAACGCTGTCCGGTAGGCCCATAGAGCATCATCCAATTTGCTTGACCAATCCTTCCTTGAAGAATTGACTGTCTTCTCTAGAATCCTCTTTAGCTCACGGTTGGATACCTCAACTTGACCACTTGTCTGCGGATGATAAGGTGTAGCCACCCTATGTGTCACTCCATATTTGCTCAGAAGTGAATCAAATTGTTTGTTACTGAAGTGTGATCCTCCATCACTTATGATAGCTCTTGGTGTTCCAAATCTTGCAAAAATATACTTCTTCAAAAATCTCACCACCACCCGAGCATCATTGGTTGGCAATGCTACAGCTTCAACCCACTTGGACACATAATCTACAGCAACCAAAATAAAACGATTAGAAAAAGAAGATGGAAAAGGTCCCATAAAATCAATACCCCAAACATCAAACAATTCAATTTCCAAAATATTTGTTAGAGGCATCTCATTTTTCCTAGATATATTCCCAACCCTTTGACATTTATCACAATTGGCAACAAAATTATATGAATCTTTAAAAAGAGTAGGCCAATAAAATCCTGATTGTAAAATTTTTGCTGCTGTCTTGGTTGCTCCAAAGTGTCCTCCAAGTTCGAGAGAATGACAATGTTGAAGAATACTCTCCATCTCCTCTTCCGGCACACATCTTCTAGTTATACGATCACCACACATCTTGTAAAGGAATGGATCATCCCATATGAAATACTTAATATCTGAAAAGAACTTCTTCCTCCTTTGGTGGGTGAGTTCGGTAGGCACAATCCTCCTTGCCAAATAGTTAACAAAATCAGCATACCATGGGACTTTTCCAACTGCAAACAGCTGCTCATCCGAAAATTTCTCATTAATATCCCCATCAACTTCTTCATTTGGTTGCACATGGTCCATCCTAGAAAGATGATTTGCAACTACATTTTCAGTTCCTTTCTTGTCCTTGATTTCCAAGTCAAATTCCTGCAAAAGTAAAATCCATCTTAGCAACCTTGGCTTTGCATCTTTTTTAGCAAATAAATACCTCAAAGCCGAATGATCGGTGTAGACAATCACTTTAGAACCTATTAAATAAGACCGAAATTTGTCAAAAGCATAAACAACTGCTAAAAGCTCTTTTTCGGTAGTTGCATAATTCAATTGAGCCTCATTTAAAACTTTGCTAGCATAGTAAATCACATGAAAGACCTTATCTTTTCGCTACCCTAAAACAGCACCTATAGCATATTCACTAGCATCACACATCAAAGTAAAAGGCAATTCCCAATCGGGTGCAGCAATAAAGGAGAAGATATCAATTTCACTTTAAGAATTTCAAAAGCATCTAAACATTCTTTGGAAAAATCAAAAATTGCATCTTTTACCAACAATTCACAAAGAGGTTTAGCAATTTTAGAAAAATCTTTAATAAATCTCCTGTAAAATCCTGCATGTTCGAGAAAACTTCTAACTTCCTTAACATTGGTAGGCAGTGAAAGCTTCTCAATTACATCAATTTTTGCTCGGTCCACCTCAATTCCTTTAACAGAAATTCGATGTCCCAACACAATTCCTTCTTTTACCATAAAATGGCATTTTTTCCAATTCAAGACCAAGTTTGTGTCAACACATCGCTGCAAAACCAAAGAGAGATTAGAAAGACAATTATCAAAGGAAAAACCAAAAATAGAAAAATCATCCATGAACACTTCAATGTATTTTTCAACCATATCGAAAAAAATTGACATCATGCAACGTTGAAAAGTAGCAGGGGCGTTGCACAATCCGAATGGCATTCTTCTATAAGCAAAGGTTCCATATGGACATGTAAAAGTGGTCTTCTCTTGATCCTCCGGTGCTATTGGAATTTGATTATAGCCCGAATATCCATCTAAGAAACAATAATAGTCATGCCCGGAAAGTCTCTCCACCATTTGGTCAATGAAGGGCAAAGAAAAGTGATCCTTTCTTGTGGCATCATTGAGTTTCCGGTAATCTATACAAACTCTCCATCCGGTTACCGTTCTTGTGGGTATAAGCTCATTGTTGTCATTCTTCACTACGGTCATACCACCTTTCTTAGGAACCACTTGGACCGGACTTAGCCATGAACTATCCGAGATTGGATAAATTATACCTGCATCCAAAAGCTTCACAGCCTCCTTTTTCACCACTTCTTGCATGGAAGGATTTAATCTTCTTTGAGGTTGCACTAATGGCTTGTAGCTCTCTTCTATCAAAATCTTGTGCATACAAATGGATGGGCTAATTCCCTTGATATCATCAATAGTCCATCCAATAGCTTTCCTATGCTTCCTTAAAACCCTCAATAACTTTTTCTCCTCCATAATTAATTATAACAGGATAATAACAAGACTCTTCTAAGAAAACATACCTAAGATGTGATGGCAATTGTTTAAGTTCAAGTTTAGGAGGTTCCTTTTTAGATGATGGTTCATTAGCATGCACAACTCCTAACTCTTTAAATTTAAGCCTTTTTGGAAACTCACAAAGTGACAAAGCATCAAGATTATTCACACATTCAATTATATCTTCATCATCACTTAGAGTTCCTAAAGTTCTACCATTTAATATACAATTTTCCAAAGGTAAGGGAGGAAAAGATTCATTAAATTTTTTAGCTACTACCCTATCCAAAACACTTATTGTAAAACATGCATCAACATCGGAAGGAAATTTCATAGCCTCAAAAACATTACAAGTCACTTGTTCATCTTGAACCCTTAAAATCAACTTACCTTGATGAACATCTATGAGAGTTCTACCTGTAGCGAGAAAAGGTCTTCCCAATATGAGTAGAATATCCTTATCTTCTTCCATATCCAAAACGATAAAATCAGCAGGAAATATGAATTTGTCCACTTTTACCAAAACATCCTCAATAATGCCTCTAGGATGTTTGATAGATCTATCTGCAAGCTGCAAGGATACCGTAGTAGGCTTCACTTCTCCTAAACCGAGTTTCCTGAAAATAGAGAGAGGCATTAAATTAATACTTGCACCAAAATCACATAAAACTTTATCAAAATTAAAATCACCAATAGTGCAAGGAATAGTGAAACTCCCTGGATCTTTTAGCTTTTGGGAAAGCTTTCTTTGAATAATAGCACTACATTCTTCCGTGAACATAACCTTCTCATTATCTACCAATTTCCTCTTGTTTGATAGAATCTCTTCAAGAACTTAGTATATTTCGACATTTGCTCCAGCATATCTACAAAAGGAAGATTAATATGTAAGCTTTTAAAAATATCAATAAATTTAGAAAATTACTTATCTAAATTTTACTTTCGCAATCTTTGAGGAAAATGAATGGGATTAGAAGTTGGTTGTGGAATAGGTTGTTGAATAGGAGTGGTAGCATCTTGATCTTTAGGAAGAGCAGTTTCATCCTCATTTGCTTGCTTGCTACCCCCCTTTGATTGTTCTAACTCTTTCCCACTTCTAAGAGTTATAGCTTTCACATGCTCTTTAGGATTCTTCTCAGTATTACTTGGGAGTGCTCCTTGAGCTCTTTCCGTCAATAGCTAGGAAATCTCCCCAACTTGATGTTCAAGGTTACGAATACTTGCACCTTGATTTCGAAAATTGGCTTGGGTATCATCAATGAATGCATTGGTCTTTTGCATAAATTGGGTGAAAACCTCTTCCATGGTTGGTTTCTTCTCTTGAGATTGAAAAGAATGAGGCGGTTTTTGTATATTTGCATTATTGCTCCATGAGAAGTTAGGATGATTCCTCCACCCTTGATTATAGTAATTGGAGTTAGGATTATATTGTCTTTAATTGTTGGTCACATAATTCACTTGTTCAGAAGAATTTGCTTCATATGGGCCTTGACACTCCAAAGTAGGATGATTCCCTATACAATTATCACAAACTACATTAGAAACTGTAGCAACATTCATTTTTTTAAAATTATTATTTAAAATAGCAACTTGAGCAGCCAAATTAGTAAAAGCATCAATGTCATGAACTCCGGCTGTCCTTTTCTGTGCATTCCTATCAGATTTCAGGAAGTTGTTACTAACCATGACTTCAATAAGTTCATATCCTTCCTCCGGTGTCTTGTTGAAGAATGCTCCTCCACTTGCTGCATCCACCATGGTTTGAGTGTTTGAGAGCAAACCGTTATAAAACGTTTGCACTTGCATCCATAACGGTAGTCCATGGTGTGGGCACTTTCTTAAGAGATCTTTAAACCTCTCACAAGCTTCATAGAGAGATTCTTGATCTTGCTGCAGAAAATTGGTTATATCGTTCTTCATCTTCGTAGATTTCGCTGGTGGAAAATACTTAGTCAGAAAAGCATTAACCAGTCCATCCCATGTAGTAATGGTTCCTGAAGGTAGCGAGGTCAACCATGCCTTAGCCTTGTTGTTCAATGAGAACGGAAACAAACGCAGTCTTATGGCATCATCAGTCACCCCATTGTGCTTGAATGTATCACAAATTTTCAAGAAATTTGCAATATGCAGATTTGGATCATCGTTAGCCAACCCCCCAAACTGAACCGAAGATTATATCATCTGAATGATGGCAAGCTTGATCTCAAAATTGTTTGCTTGAATAGGTGGCCTTCGAATGCTAAAGACACCCACATTAGGAATAGAGTAATCCTTTAGTGCTTTATTCGGAACTGCATCTCCACCACCACCATTATTCTCTTCTTCTGCCATTGCTAAAACTCCTTGTTTAGCTCTTTGCTTGCGCTCCCTATTTAGCCTTCTAAGTATCTTATTGATATCAAGGTCGATTGGCACTAAATCCAAACTACTTGTCTGTCTCATACACTAGGAAAAACCTAAAAAGAGAAAAACGAATAAAGTAAGAATAAAAATCAAATTAGTAATAAAAGTAATTGGTATTAATATTAGTAATCTTTAATCCCCGGCAGCGGTGCCAAAAACTTGATGCGTATGATTTATGCTAGCAAGTGCACTAATCGTTTCAAGTAATAATATAAGATATCGTTCCCACGAGGATTAAGTTACTAAGTACCAAAAATAATCACCTAAATTACTATTTGATGAATCGAGAATTGTAGAATTGCAAATTTAAAATAACAATGAAACAAGAAAGAATGGATTCTTATGGATTAAAAACCTAGGATTTTCGACTTCACTACAGATACTCCTATGTAATTGATTATTCAAAGTAATACCTGCTTTGCCTTATTTGGAGGTTTAATTCCCTAAACCAATTAGTATTTTCTCTCGAAATACACTAGATTACTCCTTAAAATATTAACTCAGCACATCTCTATGTGAATTTAAATACCAAAGAGTCATAAAATTTGTGGAATTATTGTAAATTGAATTACTAACCTCTTAGAACATGCTAAAGTACCTCTACCATTCATTCATTCCAACGTGATCTATTTTATTGATCTAACCAAGATTTTAATTCTCATTATAAACCTAGATCAATAAATCAATCAAAACTTTGGCCTTCAGATTTGATAGCATTAAACTCAAAATAAACACACAAATAAGTAATTGCAAAACAAGGAATTAAATTTGAATAAAACAACTACGAAATTGTATCTGAGTTACATCTCAACCCTAGAAACGAAATTTAGTTCATAACGAAATACGAAACAAACATCTTGAAGTTAAACATAGAAGAAAGGAAGAATAAACCAGTAAAATTTGAGATTGTCGTAGTAATCACTTGATCTCCTCTCCCTCTTCTTCTCTAGCCTCCAAGATATCCATAAATCCTAAAAAGTCAACTACTTATAGCCTCCATACGTTCTGAATACAATTAGGGTTCAATCCCCTTTAAATCGGATCTAAATAATATAATAACAACACGAGACGAAGTGCAGAAAATGGGATTGCGCCGCACGCTGTGGCAGGAATGTACCCACCGCTGCGACGACTAGCTTCTGTTTTGGGGCCTTTGTTGATTTAAATATGAGCCCCGCGGCAACATGTATCCACAAGCTGTGGCAGCCTCTGTCTCTTGTAGTCCATTCTCCGAAACTTCATCTTTTCTTTCGATTTCACCCCGAATTACTTCATTTTCGTATTCTTGGCCATTTATTACCTAAAATAATAAAAAGAACGATTACTAAATAAAATCACTCTCAAATTAGCAAAATGTCAAGTAAAATTACATAGTATAAGTAGTTACAAACCGACTTATCACATGCCCATTGAAGCTAGACAACGTCGTGGACAAGAAGATGAAGAAGAGGTGTGATTTGTGGTTAGTGTCGAAAAAGATGGTGCATCTATCGATTGGACAAGTCTTGTACTTCTTTTTTGAACCACAAGGGCATACCTTGTTTCTTAGTATTTTCTGTAGGAATAAAGAAAAATAAGAGGAAATAACATTATTAACATACGCATTGTGTTCACAGGTGTAACTTGGTATAATATCATTATTACAGCACATATTTGTTGATAAATTAATTGAAAACATTTTTATGGAAGTAAATAGGGGGTTGTAATTGGCGTTTAAAGTGATAACCTTGTCCTCATGTTGCAATCTGTTATCATCACGACTTGGTCTAATATCATCATTAACAAGCCCATTGTGTTCACATGTGTTCTCTTGGGATGCCCCCTCTGTGTGCTCACAATCCCCATTTTCATTTTGACCTAGGAGGGTTTAGAAATCAAAGTAAAAAAATGAAAGAAAAATGAGTTCTAAAGGCAAATCTAAAATGAAATTGTAGAAAATGGTCACTAGTGAAAATACCATCTAAACATGTAGCCTAGTTACCTTATATATTCCTAAGACTTTTAGTGAAGACAAAGAAGCTTTAGAATGAAATTAAATTGGTGGGCAAGTACTTGAGCACCTTACATACATCAGCTACCTTCATGATATAAATGAAAAAGGATAGTAAAATTCTAGAACCAAAAATAAATAAACAACACAAAACTGTGATAGTTGAGGAAACATAACCTCATATTACAATCTGGAATGTGCATAAGTTACTGAACAACCATAACCTGCAATATCATTTTTGGAAAGAAGATCACCGTTGTCAACTAAATTCCTATCTACTTCTTGCTCTGTTATTAGAAACTCTATTGCAGCATCAACATCACCATCTAGTTGTTGTAAAACCTGGATTAAGATACACAAAAATTCATGAGTTCCATAATTAAGAAATTTTTTAATCACAATAATAATTTAGGAGGACTACAAAATTATACCAACATTTTTCAACATTTTTCTGCCCCTCAGAATCAATAGTCTCAAAAGAAAGAAAGAAAAATGCAATAGTTTCAGCATGACATCAAAAAGAATAGCTTAGGGGTTATCACCTGTTCAACTTTATTGGCACTTTCACATCCACTTTCAACCATGACCAACTTAATTGATCCCATACCAATGATATTTCCACAAGAATCCCTTTTGGATTTGGAGGTCACAACATTCGCTTTATTGGATACTGACGAAATATCAGCATCCGCCTTTCAAAAGAGTTTTACTTAAAATTATCAATTTTCAATTCACATTTGAAGTTCAAACACTAGAATAGCATAATACGATTAAAGATTCTAAAACTCTGCATCAAACTAGCAACCTTAATCAGAATTGGCTTAGCTGACCCATTGCAAGCAACCTTATGCTATTGTAATGTTCCTCATTATGATATGATCTGCAAGAACGTTTGCCAGTTTAATTACTGAATAAAATGACTAAGTTTTGTATTGTAAAATACATAGTAGCAACTAATATTTGGGGAACAATCTATTATATATCAAATAAAAATTATATATATTGGGGAACATTAGAATATAAAAGTAGCTTTTAAGGAAGAAGTTGATCCAACAATATAGCTGTTAGCATATCTAGATCTATTGTATCTGCTGAATAATTATGGTGTTAAAGTTCATCAATATTCAAAGGCCTCACTCAACGACGGTATTGACTTCTCTTCATTTGCTGGTCCTATTTGTTCAAAGGTAAGTTGACTACGTGCATTTAAAGTCCTCCCTAGTCTTGGAATAGATGAATTGGGCATGCAATAGATTTTGGAATAGGCATATAACTAAGGTAATTAGTCTTTCTTTCTTTGTTACTATATAAATTCGAGGGGCTGCAACCTTAGTCACAAAAAGCTCTTGTTTTTTTTTTTTTTTAAGTCTTGTTCAAACGCGTTTTGTACCTCTAATGATTAAAACGTGATATTTACAAAAACAAAATTGTGGTTTAAGTTTTAAACACGTTTTTCATAAAATAAAAATAATAATAACCTGTTTTTTTGTAGGTTGGTTAATTTGTGTAGCCTTAAGGTTGTTTGTGATTTGGTTTACACATTGTTTAATTGGGATTTGATGATAATGTTTTAATGTTATTTTTTTCTTCGTAAGTGTGTTATTTTGCTCAAAGTATATGTTGATGGTTAGACCTTTTTTAGCATCATAAAATGTATAATTATTTGTGAAAACATGTTATCATACATAGATATACAATAATGTTCTTTTTTTTTCTTTCCTTTTTTTTTTTTTTTTTTTTGCTCAAAAATATATTGGAAAATTAGAATAAATCTCAAATGTATTATATTTTTTTATTATATATATATTATTTTTCTCGTTTTCTTATCCTTTTTTCGGAAGTTTTCCCTTGCCATTTTAAACCCCTATTCCAATCTAAGCTCTTCTAAACAGTCTACACACTTGAGATAGGTGGAATAGCTGAATAAGAGTATTAGGCAATAATGCCATCTAAGAAAATAAATATTACAGTATTCTTTACTCATTATTTTGAATATTTCATAAGTGTTATATGCTAATCATCCATTATTACTTCAATCTATTTAAATTCACCTTTATACATCGAAAGAAAATCTCCAAGACAGAATTCACCTTTTTATGTCAAAAGAAAATCTCCAAGACATAAATCATTTCCTTCTATCCTACATCAACTCTTGCCTTTTTTCCAATGTCACAATAGGACTGAGCATTGCAACCTACAGGATCATACAACACAAAAATCTGTATAGCCAAACAAGCAAATGGAGAAAGGCCAATTTTTCTTCCTTATACTAATTATGTGTGATTGGTTTTTTTATTCTTCTCATCTCAGTTATTTCATATCTCCACTTTTGGTAAATCAGAACATGTCATTCTTTCATCTTGTTTACTTAGCGTCTTCCATGTGAAAACTCTAAATAATTACGTACTACCACCTGTGTTTAAAGTTTAAAATAGATGCTTAATGAATATTATGATTCTTCCACAAGTGCCCATCAGCTAAATTACAAATCACAAATTTAACCATTAGAATCTTAAAAACAGACGAAATAAATTTAAAAAAAATAAAAATCAAAACAAACCAATATGTCAACAATAAATGATATTTGTCTAGCACTCTAGTCAGAATGATACATGATGGACCTTTGCTAAGAATGTTTGCCACTTGTTCATTGGACAAAACATTAGTACTTTTCAGTATCGGACTTAATAAGCTTTTACGTATCAGAGTTAACCAATGACACAACGAAATGCACTTGTCAACATATACTGAACCAGAATGTTTCTAAAGATCCTGTCATCATGAAATATGTCATGAATTCTCTGCTTTTATACATAAAGTTGAAACAAGTTTTATACTTTTAATTCTTAGAGCACTACCATGAAAGATTTCTTTCGAATAAGGTACAATAGTTAAGGGTACATTATAATTTGTTCTTATCTCTGATCAACATAGTTAACTTCTATCATCATTTAAAGAAGTCCCTAACATAGTATACAGAAAATGTATCAAACAAAATAAATAAATAAAAATAATTTCAGACAAGTAAAAAAAGTCTGAAAGCTTTATATTACAAGGTCAACCCTTGATCAAATAAACACACCACCAAAAAAAAATTAAAAAAATTCCTACTCAGTATATTAAATTATCAAATTTACGACATTTCTTGAAAGCAATGAACATTCAATTAGTATACACATAGAAAGAGCACTAAAAGAACTCTACAGAACTGCACAGTATACTAAATCCACAAGTATAGATAAAAGCATAGTGGCTTCCTTTTTTTATCGGTAAAAGCATTGTGGCTTCCTATAAAAGTATCGATTAAGCATCCTCAGTGGAAGAGATCATAACGTAAATCAAAGTTATAATTGTAAATAATAAGCTTACCCTTTCCTCCATTCAAAATCATGGATGAGTCATCTCGGGTTTGGGATGAATCAATTTAAAGGAAAATTCACGTTGAATATCCTGCTCATTCAAGAACGGTAACAATCATCTCGGTCTCAGATGATATTTAAAACTGTGGTACGCATCATGTTTTGTATGAATTAAAAGGTTATAAATTACTGTCATTTGTACCAATAGGACACCTAGTGGTACTATACACTTACCTCTATGATAATCACGACACCAGCAAGTGGTTTGCTTTTTGCAAAGGTCAAAAAGTCATCCACTGATACAAACTTTCCTGCACCTTTATTCGCTGGATTTTATAACAATCTGAACTCAAACAATGGATTTGATAGTTCCTCTACAGTGAAATAAAAATGAAAATAAATTATGGAATTATGGAATAAATATTGCTATTCAAGATAAGGAAATATGGTTAATCACTTTTGGTTCCAAGGAGAATTTTCTTCTGTGCATAATAATAAATCCCAATAAAATAAACCAATGGAATGGCAAAAACATAAGAAAAATTAAAACAAAATCTTTTGAAGAAGGATGGGTAAAAAAGGCATTAAGGTAGGTTAGTAATGAAGGTGAAAACTGTGGCCTGCTTACTGGGGCATTGGGTAATTTCTATACTATAGTATCCATACTTGTAAATGAACTGAAGGTGCTAACTTAGCTAAGTTGGTAAAGGAGTGTGGAGTGTTGATCCCACGGCCTAGGTTCAATCCCATTGAGCTCACTTTTACTTTGACTACTAACCACCTCCCTTGCTTAGCAAAAAAAAAAAAAAAAACTATAAATCAACTTCATCATGTAGAACGTTCCCGCATCTACATGCATGCTACCACATCCCAAGAAATATCCTAACACTTAAATCAGTCTCATCCTCCACTTTAATATTTTTATTAAAAAAAATATTATTTCTAAAAGATGGCTAGTGTGTTTCATCGTCCCAAGTCCAATGTATTATTTTATTAACCTTCACCATAGGGCTACTCTCGTTGGGCTGTTATTATATTTGGGGCTATTCATGAATTCCTTCAAATATACTAACTTTGTTTAGTTTTTTTTTTTTTAATTTAGTCTTTTCCTATACTTACCACTCACCAATCTAAAATTATTTATCCTCATCTATTCTATGATCATTATATGAACATGTTTCTTAACTTCCCAACACTCAACTCCATGCTGCATGGCTAGTCATACAGGTGTCTCGTATTATTATTCCTGTAGTTTGGTCAGTACACTGAGATCACATAAGACCTGTTTAAATGAAAGGGAACTAACTTGAAATAAAATCATCTGCATATTCCTTATCAATTTTCCTATGGGACATTCCACCAACCTGAACATACACCATATGAGATTAGATACATGTTTCAATCAATTATGCAGTTGCAATAAACAAGCACTAATGGAATAAAAAACCCAAGAAAAGATGAGATAATGGAAATGTTTAAAAAAATTCAAAACTTAAAATAAAAAAAAGGTTCACATCATCACTCTAGTAACAGCAACATAGTCTTGTAACTGAACCAACTTGTCCGAACTATAAGAGAGGCCTGAAATGCTAGTAAGATAGATTCTCATCTCTAATGCTACTAAATAAAACAGAAAGAATTGCAGAATTATCAAATGTTCACCTATTTTACGAGATTTGATAGGTAAATGTCGAGGTACTAGGTTCTTAATCACACGCAAAAACTTTTACATTTGCTACTGGCACTTATACTCAGCTTTTGGAGCAGCTGCATTGTGATGATTGTTAAGAAAGAGACATTATTGGCATTATATAGACATTTTACACTTATAAAAAAAATGAAGGAAAATATTGAATAGCCAAGTCCCAAAATTTTTTCCACAATTGTTGTGAAATGACAAAATCAATCATCCCTGTTATATATCGCCTAGATTTATTTTCAGGGGCACAAAAAGGGGTTACCCTATTCACTAATTGGATGATTAAGTGTAACACAACCTCATTTCCAAGTATCAAAACATTCCAAAGAGAAATTGATGTAAATTAATAAACTTACACATAATGCCACAAAACCTCTTAAACGTTATTGGCATTCGAACATGTGGTTTAACTTCAAAGAGGACCCCTTTCTCGGTTCTAACGTAAAGGGCTTGTAATCTATCTGCCTTATTAAGTGGGCTATCTAATATCGCGAGGAGAGCCTGAAAACATAAACACTTACAATCATGATTCATGCAAAACCAATTCTATACTATAAAAACTTAAACTTTGAGCAAAGGGCTTAGTTTCTAGGATTTGGAATTCAATATTTTGAGTGATTAAGGGTCTGTTTGGATAGACAGATTTGAATATTAAGTTTTCACAATAGAATTAAAAGCAAAAAAACAATTTCCTAAAATCAGGAAAAGTGGTCCCTCTAAGGTATTGTTTTGTCGTCAATTTTAACTAATGCGTAATCCCCAAGAGAGTTCTTACCAAAGTTGTGTTGCATATATATTGTCTTAGACCTTGTTATCTTAGAACCATTAGTTTATATAGTATCACTCCACGATTCTTGTTTTAAATTTAAGCCCTTCCCTATGAGCGTCCAAAACAATAGATGTGTGAGGTTGTAGGGAAACAACTGCAATATCTGAAAAGGATCAAATCTCTTACCACTTTTCATAACCTCGAAGATCATGTCACAGTAATATTTGAAAGGCGAGACCCACATTACTCAACAAACATACTCTGCAAGGTGGTAGGGAAACAACTACAAAGAAATGCGAAAGGTAAACTGCATTCAAATCCAAAAATAATAAAATGAAGTAAAAAAGAAGATTGGCAACGTGTTATAAATTTTGGAATGTCAATAACCATGTTGTTATTAAAGGTACATTGGTCACCAGGACATAAAGGTTGCTAAATCACAAGTTCAATCCCAATTTAACCACCAAAAAAGTGGAAAATAACAACGAATTGACAAATGAAACATTAGTTTAAAGTTCTATAGCAATTCATAATATTTCTTCCTAGGCATTTTGGTTTTGGCCAAGACCAGAATGAAACATTGAATATATCAGATTGTCCCGGAACGTTTAAGTCAAGATTGTCTTACCTGCTCAAGAACAGAGATTACATTGATTATCCTTCAAATGTTTTACCTGCTCAAGAACAAAGATTAGCTCCATGGCAGTAGCTTTGAATTGGTGAGACAATGCTACAAGATATAGGTTTTTCTCTACTTGGTCCATCTCTAAACAAGATTAAAAAAAGAAGAAAGAAAAATAAAAATAAAAACTCAATATTTTGACAGTTGGAGAGTTGAAACTAAGTTGCACCACACAATTGAAACTATTATTATAAATTTGAAGGAGATAACAGACAATATTTGTTGTAGAATCACATATAAATTTCTAACACTAGACTAAGCAAACACCAAACACCATCACAAGTATCTGATTTTTATGTTGTTATGAGGAACAACAACTTCAAGTTGCCACCATCAGCATATGCATATGAGGCACACACCTTTGATTTCTTCCTGTGAATGCAATTGATTTGTAAAAATTGAAGAAAACATGTCCCAACCAACTACATCCATAAGAATTCAAAAAAAAAAATCAAATCGATGTACTCAGTAGCAATTAAACAACAGATCCATTGATTCAATTAATGAGAGCTAAAATGAAAATGTGTGTGTGTGTGTGTGTGAAAGATTTATACACCTTGGAAAAGCTTGTTGGGGGCTCCACTAATGATCTTCGCAACACGGAGTAGAGCTTGTGGGGGCTTTCAAATCCTTCAACTAGTTCAACAGATCTAGCCTCGACTTAGCTCTGAGATCAAAGAGCTTGTGGAATCAGAAACCCTAGATCCCATCTTCAATGTTTGAGAGAGTGACTTCAATGCTTAGGTTAATGGCTTCTACTTCACTCCATCATCTTCAATGTTTGAGAGATCGAAATCACTTCAAAACAGGGAGAGATATCGAGCGATTTGATAGAGAGCGAGAGATGAGATCGAGGGAGATAGAGACAGAGAGATCGAAAGGAAGAGAGACAGAGAGAGATAGATCTAAGGGGGAGCTTCTCACAATCGCGAGAGACGAAAGAAAGAGGGAAAAAATTCTTAAAAACACGAAATTCGTAGGTCGATGGCTGCGGAATTTTGACTTCTAAAAATTGTCGGGCTACGCTCATCAAATTTTTTTTTCAATTTTTACGATTGTCACGTAGTGTTATAGGCGGCAATTACAAATTCTTTTTCATGGAAACCCATCTACTACTTAATTTTCCACTCTATGTAGGTATGTTGTATCTTCCAAATACAATACCTTAAATTCAATCTGATATGAGCCAACAATGTGTCCAGCCGCCATGGGCCCTTATCCCTTCCATCACACCCTTTACCACTAACAGAGAATCAAACTCAATGATAACTGTAATATCAACCATATTTAATGGTTAGCATAAGAAGTGGTTCAAGGGGTTTGAACCTAAGACCTTGGAACAACCTCCCCAAAGCCTTACCACTTAGCTTAGTAGTCCTTCTTATGTTATCAGTTAACCTACCAAAAGAACAGAACAGGTAGATACGCAAACAAAACAAAAAAAAAAACAACAAAACTCAATGCACCTGGATTTCCTTTACTAACCCCATAACATTGACTTTAATCTAGCCCCAAGGAGGTAGATTCCAAGATTTTCCAAAGTATCTTATCGATGGCAATATTTTTGGCGTGAATCTGAAGCTTGTGGGCATTGAAATTAAGCCAAGGATGATTTTATAATAGGCTAGCTTTCCAATCAAATCAATCTCGCCCAACCATCTCCAAATCATAAACTCCATCTTTGAACCTTCAAATATGATTTCTTTTTTATGATTGTGCCAAATTTCGAATAAGATAACCTATGGCACTGCTTGAACTAGACTTTCCCCATCTATAAATCTTGGAGGAATAAAAAGGATTCTTTCTGTCCCTTAGCCAACCATTGAAAATTTTCCAGAGACTAAATGAGAAAGTAAACATGATGAATAGATGCTCCAAGGATTCCTCTACCTTATCACAAAGCACGCATATTGAAGCTAAATTGATTCCCCGTTGCTTGCGAATTTGCAATGGCAGACACCAAGAAGAGTCTTCCAACAAAAGGTTTCAATTTTTTTCGGGACCAAAGATAACATAAGGCCAACCAACACAGTCTCTTCAACCTTTAATTTTAACTAAACCCCAAGAATCTTTAGAGGAGAATCTACCCAAAGAGTTGTTTCTCCAAATCAGTTTATCTGTGATTCCTTTACCAAGGGGAGTAGAAATAATTTCTTGCACAATATCTTTACAGCTTGTTTACATCAATTAAAGGGGGAAAACCCCTCCAATTATTATATAGAAAGAAACTTGTCTGGAGCACATTGCCGACTAGAATTTTCAAATACATTATAGTGTGTCTTGGGAACTTCAATTCCTGATGGCTGACTAAAATTTTGAACCTCCATTTTTTTGCAGTTGTAGACCACCAATCCCTTTTGATAGTATACTTTCTCGAAAGAAAATTCACGGACGGCCTTTTTTTCAGTTAATAACCTTCAATGGGTTTTTATCATGCCTATCTTGTGAACATTGCAAGAGAGTGATCTCCATGACCCTATTCTCACTTTGGCATACAAACTATTTTCCAACTCACCAAGTGTCACTTTTTATTATGCTCCCTTTTCCACCAAAAGAATTTTGCAAAAGTGGATTCCAAAAAAGGGAATTAGGGATTGTGCGGTCGGAATCCGATGGACGGTTCTAAAGGTCCCAACCCGTGCTGATCTGAAGTCGTTCCTAGCGCGTCCCTCCTCGTGGCGACCTAGTACCTGGCACAGAAATTTCGACGCTTCAGTTAGAAAAACAGAGGAATAGTAATCAACACTGGTTAGCTCTCAATCTCTCCAGTCCCCCTTTTCAATAATACTTACTATGCTATTTAACCCCCTACCTTACCCTAGGGTTTCCCTATTTATAGGCTGCAATCATGGGATTTCTACTAGTTTTGCAGGATTGCTTACTTAATCAGGGTATTCTGGATTGATTGAACTTATCTGCAGACATCCTCTTCTGGATTGACGAGATTTACATGCACGCAACAGTATTACGATTTTCTCAAGGTTTGTCCTGCCCTGCCTGGCAGGACTGGCCTTACTTATCGCTACACTGCCCTGCTAGACAGGCTAGGGAGGTATCCACTCTGACTTGCCCTGTTTGCTGGACAGTGCCTTATAAGCTAATCTGTGTCAGGTACCACATAACTGGCTTGGACACGTGTAGGGTAAAGATCATTGCGTAATTATTTCCCTTTACAAGGACCATTACGGATGGATAACATGACATGATTGGATGACAGAGCATCCAAGACTTCCATCCTTCCAATTTTTGGGTGAAATCGCCTGGACACTTTTTAAGTAAAAAAAATTAGTAATTGAAAAATTCTGAGAGCTAGGAACCACCACCTAGTTATAGGTCTAGAAACCAAAGATTTACTCTAAACTAGATTTGGGTTTATCTACAGCGAAGAGAAATAAGTAAGGGGCCAGGTTATGAATTGCGGATGGAATGAGACATCGAGCCCGCCCAACTAAAGAGTTAGTCTCTACCACACTCCAAGAATATCCTTAGGTCAAAGAAGGAAAATTTAGGTCTAGAATCCTATTTTTTAAGGTGGTTACATCATTCATATTTTTTGCCTAAATCCGAAAATCAAGTCTCAGGAGTGAGTTCATTTAGACCTCAAGAATTTGATTTGTAAGACCACATTTTATTATAAAAAATGACCCTTCCGACCACACCTTTTTTTTATTAATATTAATAGGGCTTAGCAAAATATTTTTCTTCTAAAGAGTGTGCATGATAATTTTTGTGACACACCAGATTCTGACATGTGGTACTACAAAATCCGACTTGACTCATCAAAACTCACAAAGTCCCGAGTTAATAGCCCGTGTCTAAGGATGGTGGTTTTCTTTTAACCCAATAAGGGAAACAATCCCAACTCAAAACTTGGATGTTAACGTCAGGCCTGAAATTTGAATATGGATCTCCAGAATAATCCAAGAACCACATGAAATCAGGAGTCAATCTAGATAATAAAAACTTCCTAAAATTAAGGGATGAATAAAGGTGAAATCTAAATTAGATACGTTATAATCCATCCAAATCCAAATTAAGATAAGGATGGAATTGGAGAGGGATCTCCTTGTAAACCTTACACTACTTTTTGTACCAAGGTTCTAACTTGGGCATTGGAGAGGTGTTGTTGCAGGCACACCCAAGAGAATAAAAGGAACATATCACGAAGCGTAATCACAAAATCCAATGTAGTTCAAATTTTTTTGTGTTTACAATTTGGCGTCGTCCATGAAAATATTACAAGGAAAAATGGCCATCATGGTGATGACAAGGTAATGAGAAACTAAAGAGGTGGAGAACCCCCTACGAATCCCACAAGTTCCTTTGCAAGCAGTGCAGCTTTTGCTAGTAGAGATGCAGCAAGGCAGACATGCAACAAGGCATGAAATGCCAAAAGAACAACATCTTGGCAATTAGAAGGGAGGATGAAAAATTTAGGCATATGTTGTTGGAATGATAAAAAACAAAGGGGTTCTAAAAAATGTAAGGAACCAATAAAGAGGTCTCCTCTTCGAAGAAATCAAATGAAAAGAGTATGAACAAACCAAGAATTCGATAAGAATGCAAACACAGGAAAGGACTTCTGAAGCACGAAATCCTATGACTAGGGAGGAAGTTGAGGAGTTGCTTCAAGTGAGAGACGACGAGAATGCTCACTGGAGATATGCGAATTGGTTCACATAGAGTGTCATTAGATAACTTCAGGGAACACATTTTTCTCGGTGATTCTGGCAACCAATCTTCCGAGAACGTTCCACCCCCCAAAGTTCAATAAATTTATTAGGATGAAAGATCCCTTGGATCACGTCCTGCATTACCAAAAAAAAATTATGTGTATGTGTGTGTATGTGATAATGTGTGTATGTATGCTTATATTTCTTATTCCAATCAAATTTTCTTGTTTCAACTTTTCTTCCAAAATAAACCCCTAGATTCTATGATGTTGATGTTGTTATAGACATGAGCTGTTCAATCTTGAACCTCAATGCTACGTGTTTGGAGTTCCCACCATTCTTTTTTGGAAATGGGTATGAATGGCCACCTGAATCGATTTTTAGAAAAATAATTTTTGATGACATTATAATGACTCTCATTCATGACGTATAGTTTACCTAAGATTTAGGTAGGGGGATTCGGTAAGAAAATCGAAAAGGTGCTAGGTACCCCATTTTCTCGACCTAAGGTGGTTATCTTTTAAATTTAATCATTTTCGAATAAGTTAACTAAACAAAAAAATGCATGAGATGCATGAAGTGAGTGTGTGCACATGGGGGATATGTACCTCTTTAGAAAAGGGTTTAATGTTAGTATTGACATGGTGAGTATCGTATAGAAAAGGACATCTCATGGAGTCACCACATTTTATATGAGTAGAAATTTGATTTAGGATTTTATAGAAATTTCATGGATGAAGTTTCCTTAGATCCATAATCTTAATGCATGCATGCTTGACTAGAAACTTAGTGTTTCAACCCTATCGAGAGAGTTATACGTTTCTTCATCATGGCTAAGAATTTGTGGTGTGTGTACATAATATACATATGATACATGAGAGGCAGTGGTTTAAAAAAGACTTTAACCTTCATCATTTCGACCAAATCGCCTTAAGCATTCAATGCCCAACGTTGAGGTTCAATCTACTTGGGATAAAGGAGGGTTATCCATTACATTTTAAAAGCTTCTAAAAAGAAAAAAAATAGGGATAGGAGAACAAGATACAACTTAAAAGTAAACTAGATCCTAACCCACCTTGTCCTTTAATAGTCTTGATCCTTGAGAGTTGAGTAATGTGTTTGAGGGTTTAGTGAGTTAAAGGTTGGGAGATGAATGAATAAGTAGGAATTTTGATATATTTTTAGGTTAAGAGATGGGGGCTTAAGAGCATGAATTGGTCATAGAAAATGAGAGTATGTATAAAGTTTTTGGAGAACTTTTGAGGATAAAGTGGTTCAACCTTAAAAATAAAGAGAATGGACATGACGTTTATTTTATTTCTTTTTAAAATTTTCACTTGTATGAGGGTAAAGATGACATTTGTGAAGAAACCTTAAAAGTATTCTTTGATCTTTAATTTTTTTTTTGATAAATAAAGGTCAGATAACAAAAAGTAATTTGGGAGGGTGAGTAGGGGAGTGAAATATGTAAAAGTGAAGTGGTAAGTGAAAAGTAAACCATGGTTCATTTGTAAATAACTCATAAAGTAAGGGTGGATGTATGTTTTTAAAATGGACTAATGGGAGAGGTTCATGTATGTACTTAAAGATTCTTACCTTTTGAGGGTATGATTGGAAGTTCTCTCCACTTTATAGACTATTATCAAAGACCACAGTATCTTTTTAGTTTGACCACACTTTTTGATAAGGGTATTCTTAGATTTGGGTTTTCACAAGGGGGATTGACTCTCCAATTAGATTAAAGCATTGGGTATTGATGACTTATGGGAGATCAACATGTGTCACCTTTTGGAAAGATGTGTATGGACTTAGAATTGACTTGGTGTTGGGCTTAGAATGGACTTGGTTTTTAGATTAAGATATAGACTTTATTTTGGACTTGGGTTAGGGTATGGGTGATGGATTGGTTAATGGAGAATGGATACGAAATTGGATCGGTCTATGATTAAGAAGATGGGTGTGAAATTAGACTGGATTAAGGAAAAGGTATGCGCATGCCAAACAATGAGATGATGCATGGGTGCATGTATGCATTAGGAAATGTGCTAAGTGGCAATTTTTATGCAATGTGAGTCCTTTGAAGGATTTTAGATTTTTAATTGAATTCAACTTGAGATTTTCAAAGATTTCTAATAGGTTCGTGCAAATTGAGGTATCTACAACTATCCCTCTTTGCAAGAGTTGCATACGAAGAATTACAAAGAATAGATTGGACCCTTATTTATACGAACCTGAAATGATTCATCGCAAAAGGGGTTGAAAATGTCGGATAGGTTGATGATTTTTTTTTGAAATGCTATTACCCAAGCACGAGGTCTGATAGGGTTAGCCTTTTCCGAAAGTTTTAAAAAACTTTCCTTCTCCTTTACCTACTTATTATTAATTTTTTCTCTTTCTTGATATTTTTTATTCTTTTTTGTATTTTTTTTTATATTTTGATTTTTTTGATTTCTTTTTTATTTTTGATATTTTTTTGAATATTTTGATATTTTATTTTAATGAATTTTTTTATTATTTTGTTTTGATTTTTTTGAATTTTTTGTTTTTATATTTTTTAAGTTTTTTGGTTGATGATATTTTTTTGGATATTTTGATTCTCTTGAATTTTTTGAATTTTTGATTTTCGATATTTTTATTTTTTATTTTTTTTCTTTTTTTTATATTTTCTTATCCATTTTATAAAAATGGATATCCCCAAATTTCCATTATCCGTTTTAAGAAAAAGGATTTTGTAATTTTACTCTTATCTGTTTTATAAACACAGATGATGCAAATTTATTTCTATCCATTTTAGAAAAAATGGACTGGTACTTATTTCAAAAGCGCCAAAAATCGCACGACCTCTCATTTCGTCTTTTTCACTTGGTTTCCTACTTTTCTTTCTTGCTTTGACTTCCTTGCTCATCATTTTCATCTCTCCATTTTGGAGTGCCTTTTAGCCTTCTTCGTTTGCTTGAGCGATCCGGGTTGTTGAGATTTGGATTCTTTTGGGCTCAATTGGAGTGGTGTTCCCAGTAGTGGCGGCGAATCGTTTACTTGAGGGACGTCAAGGCCTGCTGATTTGATTACGTCTCGATCAAGGTAGGTTCACTATTGTTTCATTTTTGCCTATTTGCATGCGTAGGTATATCTACATATTTGCATATTATTTTGTTTTTGTCGTTATTGCTTCGCCTATTAATATATATGCAATATGACTTATGGAAAGTTGATTTTGATTAAAACAGGTTGTAAGGTGGGTATGAAAATGATGTTAAATGGTGATAGGTTTTGGGGTGGAAGGCGAATTGATGGTGAAATGTGCAAAGTTTGGAGGGCTTATGTTGTTGACTTGGTGAAGTGGATTCATCCAATAGGTTAGGATAGATTGGATAGTGAAATTATTGACATGGGGTTTTGGACCAACTCTGGTACGCTAGGATTAGGGTAGTTTTTTTTGTGGTTGCGAACGTTAGTAGTGTTTTGAAGCGGGTTGTAAGTAAGAGGGGGTGGATTTGTAGGCATAGGTGGGATTAAAAGTGGTTACGTGGTTAGCAAAGTGGTTTTCGTAGGTTTGAATGGGTAGGATAGTAGGGTTGTGGTCACAATTGGTCGAGTTAAAGGGTTTTGGGTTCGAGTAGATAGGTATTTAACCAAATCCCTTGGGTTCAAGATCCCTTTAGGTTAGTGGTTGAACATGCTTGAAATGAGGCTAAGGTTTAATGGGTTTTGGTTGGGAGGTTTGAACTTGAAATTTTTAGGTCGATTAAGGGATCAGGTAAACGGGCATAAAGGATGAGTACGGTTGATTGGTTCTTCGACAATTCCTAGGTTTCGTCCGTGGTGATCATCGGACACCTTGTGTTGCTGTAGATAGGAAGACCACATAAGGTCAGAGTTGTTGCCACTTCTTCGGACGAGGAGGCGGGAGAAAGGACAACCCCTATGTCTTTATTTGCCTTGGGTTCTAGTCTAGCACTGATTAGGGGTCGTCTCATCCTCGGCAGATGCTTGATTATTCATCTAGTGATGTTGCCAATTCCTCATCGGGTAGTTGTACTACTACTGACGATGATGTAGGCGTGAGTACTTTGGAGTCGATGCGTGCTATTCGAGGTAAAGGTACCCATGGTAGAGTTAGCAGTCGAGGTGGTAGAGGAAGAAGTGGCATTCGTGTTGAGATCCCAACGGAAGCCAGTGATCAGGTGCATAATACATTGCTTCTACGTAGATTAGGTTATCATTTGTCCATGTATGTGCGGATGGACATTCTTACCCCTTACCCAGGAGCAAGCTTCAGGGGCCGTTGACAAGCGTATTTTGATACTGCTACTCATTGTTCTGATAATATTCGGACGCAGTTTGCCACTGTGGGGTTTGATCATTTCTTGCGTATTCCTCCTTTCTGAGCTAATCGTCCTCTTTTCCTTGCAATGACGGAACGATGGTTCTTGTCAACCCATACCTTCCATATGCCTGAGATGGAGATTAGCATTCGTCCATCTGATTTTGTGGCCATTACTAGTATTGCAATAGAGGGTGACCTGATTTTGTTGGAGGCCCAAACTATTGATGATAAAAGAGCCTTGCTTGGCCTTAGGATAGTCCCTGCGTGGATGGTGGGGAATATCAGCACAGAGATCCTCATGGATTTGCTTCTTGTTGAGGGGGACGAGCAACGTCCATCCATTCAGAGTGTGTTGCTCATTCCGGCGATTGAGATTTTGACTTCGTCTTTCGTATTTGCTTCCTTTTCTTATTGGGGAGTTGCTTTTTCTTAGAGGATGATTCCACTATTTCTACCATCTTCGTATCTATTATGTGAGACGTTGACTGTATTGGAGACCTTGACTGGGGTAGCCTTATAGACAGGACCATCATCAGAAGCATTAATCAAGTTGTTGAGGGCATCACAGCTCCTCAAGGTGGTGAGATCTCCAATTGATTTTCTGGCATTTCATTGAGGTATGTTAGCTTCCTTTGTTCATTTATTTTTCCATGCTTCTTCTAAAAATGTTGATCTTGTTGTTTTCAAATTTGCGTTTCAGTTATTTTGCTTATGTACTTCCCCATTTACCTTCCTACTCAGCGCCATCTCGATGATGGCTACCCCCTTGGTGCTTTTTCGGAGACTAGGGATGCACAGGCTATTTGGAACAATCCTCATCGTGCTCGGGCCCACATTGATCGTAGTCGCCTCGAGGACTTAAGTTTGTACAACATATGTTACTCTAGTCCTTCTATGCTCCCTTGTTATCTATGATCTAATGGTTCTTTCATAGGTGTTCTCTGCGGCTTTTAGGGATCTGCTTCGCACTGTTAGTAGGTAGCGAGAGGTGTGGAATGCCTATAGGCGTAATCTATTGAGGCAGTGCTACCCTTACTTCATCAGGGACCTTCGGTACACTTACTACCTTGGAGAATGCCTGTACTTTCAGCATGATCGAACCCTACGCATCCTGATCACTCTACCCTCGTCGATATCCATGGCCATGACCTTTGAGGAGTACACAGCCTAGGCAGGAAGTACTAATATCATTGACTTCGTGATTGATGGTGATTATCGTACTTGGTTTCGTGATGCTTCGATCGGTTGTCTAATGCCTGTCGTGTCTATTTGGGCTGAAGTGATAGAAATCGGAGGTGTCCTGATTCAAGAACATGCTGACACGATACCTACCTTATCATTTCCTATATGTTCATTATTATCGAGGACCACTTTTTAATCATGTTCTTGTGGCATGTCCTTGTTTCAGGTCGATGATCTACGTCGACTCCGTGAAGGCTATGACATTATTGAGGCCCAGGCTAGTCAGGCCTTAGAGATGGAGAATAGGAGGCGGGCCACATAGGCAAAGGCAAAGTCTCAGGATGTTCTTATTCAAAAGTAGGCCATCCGTATCCAGGAGCAGGCCGATCGGATACACAAGTTAGAGTTGGAGGCGACTATAAGAAAGTCTCGGATGCAGGCGGAGATGGTTTAACTCTCTTCATATTACTCTTTGTTTTACCGATATCCTTTATATCATGTCCTCAACATGGTTCATTTCTTGTGGATGTTTCAGGATTATTATCGTGGTCAAATGGTGTGAGTACATCGACTCGTCCTCCTACTCCTCCCCGGGTAAGACCTTTTACCATTTCAATTTCTCATAATTATCTGTTGCTTATGGTGCTTGATCAAGAATTATTTCTCAGGATTCTACTTTTGTTGAGCCTTATGCCCCTGCTGCTAATGTCTCAGAGATTGGTCTTGATTTTGGTCCCCTGATGGCATTCAACACATTTTTTCTTGATTCAATCGGGTGGTTGCGAACGCATCCCGAAAGTGTACCATCAGCTTCTGAGATATATTTAGGGATGTCTGGATTTGGTTTAGTGGCTGAGATGACCTCGGGTGCGGTTCCATAAACTTCATCAGCTCCCCTGAGTATTGGAGATGATACACAGAGTTGATTACATTGTACCCCCGTCAGATGATTGATGTATTATCTGTCTTTGTCCATAGAGTCCTTTTATCTTTTGTATGTACCTGCCATGAAAACATGTAATTATGATATTTCATATATATATATATATGCACTTATTTATTATTTTCGACTACTTTAATCAATTTGTGCTTGTCAGAGTTACAAAGGCTCCCTACATAGATTCATTGGGTTTCAACTTTCAAATTTTATCCTATCAGAGACTTCAAGTTATGAAAATCTCGTACTGGTCCACTTTTATAAAGCGGATTGATTGCACTTATCTTAAATCTGTTTTATAAAAACGGATAACACAATATGATCTTTATTCTCTTTCACAAAATATACACTTCGCATTTATCCTGAATCCGTTTTTCAAAAATGGATTACTCTATTCGTCTCAAATCTATTTTATAAAAACAGACAATGTTGTTTAGCTCTCATCCGTTTTGATAAAACGGATGATTAGATTTTTGTTTCAAATCGTTTAACTAAAATGGACTAGTACTTGCAACTTCTCTTGTAGCAATACTTGTGTCCTAGATTCGTGATTTTGTCTTCTTTCCTCTTGAGACTGTTTGTGGAGCCCACGAATCTATAGCAACAAAGCTTGCTTAGCTCTCTTTCCCCCCAAGATCTTTTTTCCAAGTATCATGGAGGTAGGTCCCACTCTTCCACACCTAAAAAGATATGCTATTGTAGATTCTTATTTGACACAATGGTTGGAATCTATGTCAAATGAAGACAAAACCCAATGGGATTCTAACAAGTTAGGATTTACTCTTTCCTTGCCAATGGTCCCTCTACAATGGGGTCTCATTGAGGCCATGATGAGATGCTGGGTTCTCGACCTTAACTTGTTTCGCTTTGGTGAGCATGAAATGACCCAATTATAGAAGAGATTGAGGTGATTTTGGGTCTTTCTTTTTCGGGTATGCTGGTGGCTCCACCCCTTAGAGAAGGATTTAAGGGAGAGGCACTAGATTTATTAGGGATTAAATTTTTAAAGGTCATTGATGGCGAGTCGATTTTGTTGAGGATATCCAAATCTTTCCTCCTTGAGTGTCTTTCAGAAAATGCCAAACCATTACTTTGATTTAACGCTTTGACCCTCATGGTGGTTGGTCAACTGCTATTTCTAAAAGAGGGTGAATTTATGGACCTATTTCTTATTAGCATGAAACAACAAGCCCATAAGGGGCGCGAAGTGGCTCCTATGCTTCTTGGCGAGATGTTTCTGTCACGGCCCGAAATCCCAACACGAATCCCTATGATTCATCGGTTAGAATCTCGAGGTGTGAGGTAATCAATCACACAATCTAACAGAACATTCATAAATAATAATACTTATGAAAAGAAAATAAACGCAGCGGAATAAACATTTAACTAACATCTATACGAGAGTCTAGAGTAAGCAGAAGAAATTGACAAACACTGATATAAGTCAAGATCTTTAATCTCATAATTCATCAGATTACAAAAATTTCTAAACTAACATGTTTCTTATCTACAACCAAAAACCGCTAGGATCCTCTACTAGTCCTCAAAGACATGGCGGCGACATGACATCAATCTGATCCTCCTCAAGGACCTCCTCAAAAGACTCCTCAAAGAACGGTTCTTCAAAAGTTGAATAATCTGAAAGGGGAAGGATAGGGTGAGTAACAGGGGAATGTTACTCAGCAGGATGAACGTCGTTCTAACAACGAGTCATACATGCACGAGTAATCAGTTGAACAGTTAAATAATGTAAGTTTTTCATAATGTAACATACGATAAATGTCTAAGCATATTCAATAAACAGTTAAATAATTTCAACCTATCATTTCTATCATTTAAAGTAACCTACGCATCTTTCAAATAAAAACATCTATCAAACATCACAAAATAAGAAAAGATACATAATAAGAACACGGCGGTGTAATCGATAAGAGAGCAGAGGAACACGCCGATATAACCACCTCGGCTATGGCAATACGATATTCCAGACTTAACCTCCGATGTGGAATCCCATCGTTATAATCTGATTTTGTGGCCGGTCTAGCTTACCACGATTGGATGACCATTTATCCGGCTCAGACTGGCCGTTGGCCAAGAACCCAATACTGAGTTCAACTAACGGTGAGGTCGACCGTTTGACGACTACAGACTAATAGTGATCACTAACTAGCCCAGGAAACCCCTCGCGTCGAAGCCTATCAAGAGGCAATGCATGTGAATCCCGCCTATCTCTACACTATATAGAGACCGCCTTTACACACAACGTTCCCCAGAAAATAAGTAGGAGAAATTCCCGGATTTCATAAGCTATAATATGCTCTAAGGTATCCCATACTACCGAAGAGTATATGACATCTAGTGTTATCCTAGATTGACTTGTCCCTTCCGGATACACAGCAACGCGTCACTCTTTATGGGTTTTCTACAAACCTTTACTGGTAAACAAAATAATTTATTTTGTATATAATATATCATTTCTTTTTAATCGAAAATACAAACAAAGTCTGGTAGTGCCTTCCAGTGACAGTTATCTGTCATTTCCATCCATCAACCATCTCATCCCTCTATCTATCTATCACGTTTTACGTGGCATGGCCACTACGTAGAACTGGAGGCACTGTCCCATCAATCAGTCGAGAACATACGTTCTCTCTATCCATCCATCAATTAAATCGATCTATCTATCATCTAATTTCCTACATATCTATTAAAGTAATTTTACTTTTAAAGTAATTCGAAATCCATAAAGCATCAACCAATTCTATTCGATGGTTTTGGTTGAGTCGAGAGACTCGAAAACAAAGATAAAACCATAAGCTGAAAATCTATGAAAATTTAACTAAGTGTTGAAAAATAATTTTTTTCAAAGTCGAAATTGAAAACGAACTATTTATTTATTTATTAAAGAACTTAAAGTAATACTTAATTAGTTTTAATGAAATAAATGTAGGAAATGGGTATACATACTATATGGAAGCAACACAAAACAAATTAGAATCAAACTCAACATTCGGATACTTTTCCGAATTTGCTGATTTTTCGTCGAAACTCGACTAAAATCGATCCAAATATCATATTAACTATAAAATGATTATATTACATCAAATGAACTAAAACCAATCATAAATAAACATGCAAACATGATTTAAATTGTTCAAATATGTATAAACTTAATGAAACAATCGATTTATCAACAATCATATGAATTTTCTATGAAATTATCGCATAACTAGAAGGTAGAAGGGAAGGCAACCTACTTCAAGCTATTTTCAACGGTTGAATGGACTTTAAAATTGCCTCCGGCCAATCTCCAAAATTTTCTTCCTGCGAAAATCGGATTTCTTTGCGTCCACACGTAACCCTCGACGAGAGGAACAACTTTCCTTCTTGCGCCTAAGCTCGGATCATTCTCGTTTGGCGTAGATCTGAGTTTCAAATATTGAAGGAAAATGGTTGAGATTTGTTTAGAGAGGAGAATAAGAAAAATCTGATTTTTCTAATAGAATTTAGATATTTATATCACTTAAGTTGGGACATACTTGTCATTTTGGGAATTGTTTTTCCCAAATACCGAATTGGACAAACTTATACTCTATTTCGGGTGATTTTTTGACACGAATCTAATGATATGATCGGTTTCCTCAAATTACGTCTCTAAGGTGTCATTTACCTATTGTAAAATATCTAATGTGAAACTCGAGGATTTGATAACTTTTAAATCAATGCACGGATCTAAAATTTTTTCCTCGAGATACATTTTAGGATTTTCAGGTCATTACAGTTTCGATCTCTTACCATTTCTTTGATTGGAAAAGAACGGGTGTTTCATGGTTGCACCCCACTTTTACAGGTAAATTGAGTTATTTTAATCTGCTTAATTATCTTTATCATTTTAAGACTATGAGATTAGAATATTCCCCTTTTCTTGCAGTTTTGGTTCATGGATCATATGTCCTCCACGGAAGTAATTCGTTGTCCCTTTTGTGTAAACGCTGATTTGGTGCATATGATAGCAAGACGAGAACTTCCCATGTTTCCTAGTGGGAAAGAAGGATGGCATTATTTTTTTGTGCAACCTCGGAGATGAGGCTGTGAGATGGGTTGGGGCTTTTCAACTAAAGGGTTCCTTCGTGATTGCCTTTGATAGGACTCGTTTCCTTGTGTTAATTGGCCTGCATGGGACCACCCAATACCTTCCGCTCCATGTTCTTTGTCAATTCGGGTATAACCAAGGCATGCTTGTCCCTGAGGAATTTAGTGCGTTAGTTGGTCCTCTGTCATATTCCTCTACTATACTTTTGAGTCAACTGGTGAAAAAGTGGTCAGTAATGGAAGTCTTGGACCATCCCATCTTTGCGAGCCACTCCTTTTTGACTTATATTCATTGGATTCAAGAACTTATCTTCGGTCGGATGCTGGTATCAATTGTGCCCCATGCTCGTCCTAGTGCTTTGTGCTTCTTCGACTATTGTGATCGAGTGTAGGAGATTCAAGCGGATCATCATCGTATCCGAGCTATTTGGCTCAAATCAGAAAAGGATATGCTTGCTGAGATTGCCCAATTAACATCTGAACTTGAAATTCTAAACACCCGAGAAAGTGATGAGGTAGTGGTTCTCTGGGTCGAGATCGAGAATTTGAAAGAACTTCTTGTTTCGAGGTTGCATGCTGATATGATTGTTGAGTACTTGGTGAGTCATCATGCCTCGGATGTGGAGGAAATCTTCATTAATCAAACTGCTCAAATCAAAGCCCTAGAGGATAGACTTGATGCCTACTATACTTCCTAGGGGAATGTTTGAGTGGTTATTTGCCTGTAGTTCTTTTTTGTACCTTGTTTTTAGAAAGAAAAATGTAGCACTAATTAAAATGAATGATTTTGGAATCAAAATCTCAAGGAAAAAACATTTGGACCCACTTTGGAATGCCCTCATGTTATCATCTTTTATCTTTTTGTGCAAAGAAAAATGGATGCTACTTTTAGACTCTTCTACACACATTTTTCTCTATAAATAAAGCTTTAATGTCTAGAGAAATCCTCTCTCCCTCTTGGTTTTCTCATCCAAGACTCCTTTAATCTAAGGCTCTTAGCATTTTCTTTTATATTTTTGTATTTTAATCTTCTAGTATTTTCTTTTTTACTAAATGTCTTGTAAAAAGTAGAAAAAGAAGAATTTATAAGTTTCTCCAAGAAATGAAGAAAATTTCTTTCATCTCTTATCTTCTTTCTTTTGCAATGACATTAGGCTAAGCTCCCCTCCATTGAAGAGTGGAAAAACCTAGAGCAAATTTTTGTGTTGTTTCTAATTTCATGCCTTTCTTTTATCTAAAATGCTTATGAGTTCTCTTTAAGATTTCTTACACCTTTTATTCTTAATATAGATACTTTATGCTTAGATTAGATCAAGATAAAGTATGCTTAACCTAGTTAGTTAGTAGTAGGAAGTTTTGAAAGAATTCTACTTTATTTATATTCTCTCATTTGATTTCATTTGCTAAAATTTTCGATCTAAGTAGCTAATATCAAGCCCTTATGATTGAATTATAAAAAGGCTAGAGACTAGGAATTTCTCATCAACATGTTCTAGGTAGATTCACCTCCAATGGTACTTTAATTTCATAAGTTTACTTACTTTTAGCTTCATTTACTTTGGTTAATTTTCTAGTAACTTTAAATCTTCTTGATAAGTTCAAAAATACAAAGAAAAATAATTTTAATCCCATTTGGTTGAAACGAATTTTATCCTCTTAGCTTAACTCTACTCCCCCTTTCTCTTGGGTTCGATCCCCTACTTGTCCTACAATTAAGGTAAAAGTAAGATTAATATTGACTTCAGTGGGAAGAACAACGATAGTCCCACTAGAATTTCGATACCACTGCTGGGGAAAGGTAAAGGTAGTAGTGATAAGTTTTGATTTAAAATTCATTTCTTTCATTTTTATTTTTTTATTTTTTTTCTTTTGGTTTATTTTTGTAATTTCAAGTGCTCTTAAGGGTTTAAGAGAGAAGAAAGAACAAATTTTTTTTTTTAAAGTCATTCCCATTTTTTTTTCATCCCAGACAACAGAGCTTAACTTGACTATAACTTTCTGCTCCAATCTTCGATTAACTATTATAGTATATCGACTTGGGATAGAAATTTTTTTTTATAAAATGTGACAAAGTTAACAAGATTTTCATAAGTCAGAATTGGTCTTCGAGTTCGTTTACTATCATTTCTGCTAACATTTCTATTTTGCTCCTTGTAGGTATATATTTTTTTCTTCTTTTCTTTCAATTTCTTTTAATCTTTACTTAGGTTTATTTTTCTATTTTAGAAACTCTTGTATAGGATTCCTTGTAATTTTTTTTAATTATCCAAGAAGGCTGGGAATGTACTAAACTAAGGAAGGACGACAGGTAGACAATACTATCACGGCTCATTAAGTTCGTACACAAAAATTAGAATTGGTGGCCTAAGTCGACTCAAATCTTCTTCACCCCGTCTAGCACGGAAGGTAATCCCGAAACACCCACGCCTCTCTATGCTAGTGGGTTACTCCTTGCATTTGTGTATTATTTTTCCAATTTGTACACAAGTGGAATAGTTAATTAAGTAGTAAAGAGCACCCCTCTCCTAGGAATGGCATGATAAGATAAGGATTGGAAGTCATTACCAATTCCTTTCTCTAATTAGGATAATCAACTCACTAGTCATCCAATCAAATTAAACAAAATCAATTAGACTTAATGATAGGGCCCACGAGCTCAATAGGAGAAATTCGGCTTCAAGTTGTGCCAATTACACTTCTTGGTCTTATTTTGCATCTAGTAAGATCTTGCCCTTTAAGGGGATAGACTCAGTCTATTAAAAAAAGTAAGGTGATTTAAGAGTACCCTTGCTTATGCATTGTGCGCTACCTCCAATCTAAAGATCCGAATGATTCAAAATTAACTTCAAAGAATCGAGTTGGAAGGATAGATGCGTTATTTCTACCCAGTTAAGAGTTGTCTAACTTTAGGCAACCTATTTAGGTCTAGTCTTTTTCTTTTCATGATTCTTTGATTGACTATGTGATTTTCATGTTGGTAGACATTCACAGAACAACATGTTAGAACCATTTGATCTTGAGATCGAACGTACCATTAGTAGGATACACAAAACACCATCAGTAGTTATGATAGACGATCGAGAGCGAACTCTTAATGAGCTCTTCTCTCCAGCTTCCGCATCTCCTCCTACATGCATTATGTTACCATTGAATAATGCACCTCAGTTTGAAATTAGGGCTGCCACCATCAATATGCTCCCTAAGTTCCACGGTTTAGAGCGTGAGTAATCTTACACCCATCTTAATCAATTCTTGACTATATGTCTAACTTTTAGAAATCAGAATCTAGATGAGGAGAGTATAAAGCTTATTCTATTCTTGTTATCCTTAGAAGACCACACAACTGCATGATTGAACTCCCTAGCACCCAATTTCATAGCCACCTAGGATATTCTATCCAAGAAATTTATGGCCAAATTCTACTCCGTGGTCAAAATTGAGAAAATGAAGGACTCCATTAGAAATTTTAGAACTCGTCCTGATGATGAATTTTCCTACACTTGGGAAAGATTCAATGATTTATTGGTCAACTACCCACACCATGGCATTGACAAAACACAGTTGGTGCAAAGTTTTTATAGAGGATTAATAATAAATCAACATACCTTAGTCGAGTCAATGCATAAGGGTCAGTTCATGAACCAGACTCCCAACGAAGCGTACGATTTCCTCGTAGAGTTAATCGAGAGTGCTCAAAATTGGAGCACTAACCAACAAATGTTTGATAGAGATGATCCCGTTAGGAAGACAGACATATATAAGATGAAGGCAGACCCTAATCTCAAAAATGTCATGTCTAGTCTAGTAAGTGGGATGAACAGTCTCAGGAAGAAGTTAGATGCCTTTACCATCACAGCATCCAAACCTCACCTAGATCTTCGTACAGTTTCGCAACTGACTGTCAAACCGAGTTCTTTGTACGTCATATGCGACGACATCGAAAATTTGGTCAAGTGTTGTCCCAACTTGCCTCAAATCAAAACTGAACCTTTTACCATATTCGATATAAACAATTAAGTTTAGGAGTTTTGAAACCCATCGATATCACATTAAGTCTAGCCGATAGGTTCATAAAAATTCCAAAGGGTATAGTTGAGGACATGATAGTTAAAGTCAAAGATTTCTATTTTGCTGTTGACTTTGTTGTCTTAGACACAAAACCAGACATCAATTCGAACAGTTATATTCTTATCATCTTAAGATGTCCATTTTTAGCCACGTCTGATGCAATCATTCGTTGTAGAAATGGGATTATGACTTTAACATTTGGTGATATGAAAGTAAAACTGAACGTCTTCCACAATTTTCAAGGAATTGATGTAGATGATGATATGGAGAAAGTGAACATGATAGATATACTAGTCAATCAAACGTATCAAGAGTTAGGATATTCTGATCCCCTAACAAAATATTTGGCTCACTTTGACCTTAAGTTGGACGTAGAAGTGTCTATGAGAGAAGCCAATGCTTCGCTTGAACCCGTTCCACTTTTAGATTCTATGTGGTGGAATGCAAAAGCTGAAAGTCTTCTTGTGCACACATCCAATCTTGTTCCTTCCCATGTTGAGCCTCTAAAATTAGAACTCAAATCACTTTCAAAGACCTTAAGATATGTATTTATTGGCAAGAATCAAACCTTGCTTGTGATCATTTCCTCTCACCTCAATGAAGTCCAAGAGGAAAAGTTGTTATGAGTATTAAGAGAACATCAAGAAACTATTAGTTGGACCATAGCTGATATCAAGAGAATTAGTCCATCTGTGGTGATGTACCATATTCGTTTAGAGGATTTCACTAATCCTTCCTTAGAACCTCAGAAACGACTAAATCCTGTCATGAAAGACGTGGTTCGGATGAAAGTGATGAAATTACTAGATGCGGTATTATCTATCCCATCTCTGATAGTCGTTGGGTGAATCCTATACGAGTAGTTCCTAAGAAGTCTAGTATCACTGTGATAGTGAACCAAGATAACGAATTAATCCCCACTTGAGTCCAAAATGGATGGACTGTGTATCGATTATAGGAAACTCAATTTTATGACTCCTAAGGATCATTTTCCCTTACCTTTCGTTAAACAAATGTTAGAGCATCTAACAGGACATTCTTATTATTACTTCTTAGATGGTTATTCCGGGTACAACCAGATACCCGTTGCTCCAATAGATCAAGATAAAATAACTTTCACCTACCATTTCAGAACTTTCGCGTATCGTCGCATGCCTTTTGAATTGTGCAATTGTAGACACCCCATTTTTGCGCTTGCTTGATTAATCAACTCATCAACCTGATTGCAATGGTTCCCAATGATGGATGACTATTCCAGTGCTCTATTTTGTTATTAGATATGTTTCAGAAATTCGGATGAGGTATTTCAAACAAACAAAACTCTAAAAATCATGCTACGCTAGGAAAATATAACCCTAAAAACATAGAAATCATCATTTCACACACAAAAAGAAGCTTTACGGTAAAAATCCCTAAAAAATGACCAAATTATCAAAATACCCCTAACATCAAAACATACTTAGAGCCCACAGTATGCTTAGGAAAATCCTTTCAAATACATAAAATAACAAATTGAAATCAAATAAATCATTTAACCATTTTTGACACTAAAATATTTCATAAGTGACATAAACCCATAATCCCATTGAATTCCTTACGAAAAATCGATTCCAAAATATCTCGGAACATCGAAAACCGACTTGAAATGCAAAAATTCTCTTTGGATTATTTTTTTGGATTATTTTTTGGGTTTGTATTATCCTTTATTGGTATCTTTTGATTCGATTTTGGATACTTTGATTTGGCATATTTTTTTTTTCATGGTTCAATCAGGGGTCACTTAGAATGGCCCTAAATAATGAAAGATTCAAAGTGACATATGAATGGAGGATGGAATGATGGTGGTTGGGGTGAGAGTCATGGAATTTTATTATTTTAAAAAAAATTTGGATAAAATTTTTTAGCACGTTACTATGGATAGGTGATAAGTTATGAAAATAAATTATTTTTGAGTGATGTGCTAAGAAATAAAAAAAATTATTTTTTAATGTTGTTCGTGATGAGGAGAGAATTCCAAGAAAAAAATTACAAAAAAATGCAAATAAAAAAAATATTTTTTTTTTGCATGGTGTGCTTTTAGCAGAAAATAATTTTTTATTTTTCATCTTATTCTCAAATAAATTATTTGTTCGTGATGAGGAGATAATTCCAAGAAAAAAAATAAAATTTTTTTTTATACATGATGTGCCATTAGTAGAAAACGTGTTTTACTACTTCTATCTTCTTCTCCAATGTGAGTAGAAGAAGTGGACGAAAAAACAGCAAGAGAGAGAAACGTTCTCTCTCTCTCATAGGGTATGATCGAAGAATAGTTTTTCATCTCAATCGAAGAGCCAAAAACCCTTTTCAAAAACATGGTTTGTGTTGCTTTTCTTCCAAAAATCTGGATCGTTTTTTTTCGATTCAAGGTGTATTTTGGACCTCACTTAGAACCTTAATTCAAAGAGAAAGGTCAGATCTCGTGATTCGAAGACATAAATCACTGTATGCTCTTCGAATTGTACCCAATATTGGTCAATTTCTTGGAAAATCAAATTTTATTTCTTTCTTGCCAAAAGTTTCAGAGATTTTGATTATTAGGAAACTCACAAATTCGAAGCTCTTTGAACCTCCAAAAAAAGATGATGGCTTTCTTCTCAACTAATGAAAAGGATTATTTCAGGTTTTCTTCTTGGTTCGATTATCATCTTCTTCATCTTGTTTTCTACTAGCCAATCTCAATGGTTTAAATGTCTGGTTTGTGATGGTGTCGTCAGAAATTCTAGCATCATTCGTCATAATTTTGATCAGTTATACAAGAAAACCAGCCTCTCTCATATTCTCTTCAGAATCAAAGGTTTTGTGAAGGCCAAAAAGGATCAGAGGCAACTTACTTTTGGTTGCAAAGAGTTGGCTAGGTTAAAAAAAAAAAAGCATAAAACGTTGAGATGTTAGCAGCATGTTGAGTACTGGCCGTATATAAAAAATAAAAAATAAAAAGAGTTTTGAGTGTTGTTTTGTGTGTGCTGGCAGCAACGCGAAAAGAAAAAAAAGAAAAAAGAAAAAAGAAAAAAGAAAAACAAATAAAATTTGTTACAGCAAACAAACTTGTTTTGGAACCCACTTTGTGGGTCACGCTACCATGACTAAATTAGTAAGATATTACATCTTACTCAATGTTGTTGGGACCACTAACAACCCTCTCGGTGGCTAAGGAGAGAACAAATTTTTTTTTTATTGTCACCAATTTTTTACCTATAAAACACCATAAGTATGTTTGTTAATTCTTTCTTTGATAACAAACAAGTTGGTGTGGCAATAAATAAATAAAAAATTTGGGCTGTTTTTAAAAAAAAAAATCAATTTTTAGAAAATAAAAGAAAGGTGTTTTTTTTGTGTTGCCTGGTAAAATAAAAATCAATTTAAAAAAAAAAAAATATCACTCCTTGCCTCAATCACTATCACTCTATCTTTAATTTAATATTGTTTGAAATCCCGAATCATTTTGGGTCACCCCAAAGTGATCCTTGATTGGACCATATATAAACAAAAAATCCGTTTGATTCATTTTTGGGCCTATTCAATGTTGGATCTAATTGATTATTATTTGTGGTATACCATAATTGATTGTTTAATGTGCATGCCATGATCTTAATTGATATATACATGAGATATGCATGCTTTGATCTCGAGCTAAATGATGTGGATATATATATTTTTTAATCTTTCTTGATCAATATCTATCCTTGCTTGTATGATCTAATCTAGCCCATGGGCCCATTTATCTGAAAAATTCCCCAAGCACACCCCACCCTATTTTGTACATACCACTAGCACGTCTATCGTTTTGCATGCTTGCATGTCCCTTATATCAAACGTGGCACTAGTACGTGGCCCGATCTCTTCGAAGATGCGACGTCATTCATGAAAACAACAACTCCAATCAAGTACCTTAGGGTATATTAAACTGGGGCATCAGTACCGTTTGATCAGATGACTCTGAAAGGTATATCGATGCACCCAAATTGGAGTGACCTGAGCCTTTGACCTATTATAAACCGCACAGTCACATGTCCCAATTGCCAACGTAGTACTAGTACGTAGTCGGTCCCCTCGTGGGATGCTAAACTATTTATGAAAGGTACAACCCTAGACTCGTACCTATACGGTATATCAAAGATAATCCAAGTTCACCAATTGCACTTACTACGTCATATTACGTTTTTTGCGACGTCGTAATTGCACTAAAAATGACTGCTTAAGGCTGTCGTTAATTACGACAGTTTTAATCTGTCGTTTAACCGTCGTTTCTACAGAAGAAGTAAAAGTTGGGGTGCCAATAGCCATTCTAAAAAAGAGAGAAAAATGACTCTCTGTCTCTGCGGTCTCTCGTTCACTCTCTCTCTCTCGTCCTCGACTCTCTCTCTCTCGTCCTTGGTCTCTCGTTCACTCACACTCTATGTATGTATCTGTCTCTCACACGCACTCTCTCTTCACAGCATTCCAGATCTAGGGTTTGTGGATCCTTGTCCTTTCGTTCGAATCCTTGTTGGAAATCTAGCTCTGAAGATCCCCATAGCTTCGAAACCTCCTCGATCTGGCGTTCACCCTTCAAGTTCTCCATGTTTTTGCAAGATCAAACTCAAGAACTTTCCTCATCAAACGATTACAATCCCTCTGATTCATCCGGAGACTCAGATCCTTGATGGTCAAGTTCAAACCCTATCTACAAGTTTCCAATTAAGCAAAATTGATTTGGAAAAGCTTGTAGGGAAATCGATCTTTGCTGGTAAACCTTGTTTGAAGATATCGATCTATATAGGCCGAAGAGGGACAACTTGTGGTGCAAATTCTGGGAGACTATTGGGAAGGGTTTCTGTGCCATTAGATCTGGTGGGAACAGAGACCAAATGTCATATTTTTCATAATATGAAAAATCAGATCTCAAGGTCAGTTAGGGTTTCTTTCTGTTTCTTCATGTTTTTGTTATAATTTTTGGATTTTGAACCTTTGAAAGTGAATAAACATCTATTTCAAGTGAATTCAGAATTTCAAGTGTCAAGATTTCGATTTGATGCATTTTCTAGAATTTTTAATTTTTTTTGGCTCCCTTCTCGATTGTTTTGGCTGATTCTCTTGAAAATTTGCTTCTTAATAGATCATCGCAGAGCACAGTTAGTAGTTCAAGAATTCAACAAATTTCATAATCTCTTTAAGACTTTAGTGGTTTTGAAATTTTGTACTTCTGTCATGAAAAATCTACAATTAACTTGTAGTAAGTATGTCAACTAATCTGTTTATAGCCACGGATGTTGCTATACAGATGCAAAGACCTATGCAGGCTGCTGGGAATAACAACATTCAACAGATGGATGGTGCACCAGCATTGCTTAGTAAGAGCTACCATCTACAGCCCCCTCCTCCAACGCTCTCAAATCATTTCTCTTATGTTCAAGCAGACCACCAGCGGATGCAATCATGGACGGAAGCTTCATCTTCAAGATTTCAGTTTGGGCATGATGTGCGTAGAGAAAGTATATATGACAATCGAGATAGAATGGAACTGATTCGACACAAAAATACAATCCCCAGAGCAAATGGAGGTGCATTATTTTGTTACTTTTAATATATTACTCTGTTGGTCTCCCTGCAACATTTTATATATATTTTTAGTTCAATTCCACTTAGCATTTAGCGCTGTTGAAGTTATACAATATTGCATAAAGATTGTTTTAATAGTCGATTGCTTCTCAGATTGTGGTTTTGGTCTTGCAGTTCCCAACTTCTGGAGACCAAGATAAGCATCATCGGTGATTTAGGTACTACTGGTGTATCAATGCTTTAAAAATCTCATTTTATTCGAAGTATGTATACATATTTTTGTAAATTCTTATTCATTTTGTATGCTTGACATTTTTCTGCTATTCCACTGCATTAATGATCTATTCCATACACTTGTTGAAGAATCTGATTGCTATTGCTTCATCAATTTTATAAAATGTAAAAAATGTCACTTTGATGATTTTTATGTCTTTTATTTTTGAAGTGTTTGGGACTTTAAATGTTACGGTTAGTTCATGGACTTGCTATGTTAATTATGCAATATTATTGAGCTGTTTACGACCAGTTAAATTCCTTTAGTAGCTATAGTTTATTCCTAATTTATTGTAGATGCTTAGATCAATATTAATTTTTCTGTAGGCCTCTGGAAGATCTACTGAAGTCAGGGATGTGAAATGCAATGGTGGGCGTGACAACACTGACCGCATAGATGCGAGACACAGTGGCAGGCGTGACAACACTGACCACTGCACCATTGATAAGGAGCAGAAGAAGACCTTCATGCATTCAGATGAATCAGTCATTAGGTATGCTGCCCAATTACACTTCCCAAATGTCAAAGATAACTGTTTCAAAATGTAGGACATTTTCATGGGTTGGTTGGATTTTCTCCATGCTCTTATTGACTTTGTTCATTTGGTTTAAATGTAGGAAATTTCTCCTAATAAAGACTAATAAACTTTTGTAGTAACTAAAGTACCAAACCATAGAAGTTTGCAAACACTTGTTAAATACTAACTATATTCTTAATATCATCCTTGACTTTTAGGTTTGGGTGCATGGGAGGGTGTGCATGTGTGGGTCAATGTATGATGTGGTTAAACCATATACGAAATACTGTTCTCTTTTGTGTTAAAGTGGACCTACTGACTCACATGGTTCAGTGATTCTAATAAGTATTTGTTGTGGTTGATTACCTCACCCCATAGAAATATTGAGATATACCTCATCTCTTTATAGGTTTTACTTTCTCTATGATGCTTATGTTAACAACGAAATACCAATTCTTTTTTTAATCGTTTGTATTTTTATATAGTTTTTCAATTTTAGTTTTGAAGGTGAGAATATCTGGAAGGTAAAATGGCTGCTTTGATATCTACAACTAAATTAGACTGTTCATATTGAATCCTGCATTGCAGCTTATGTGTAGCTTTCAAGTTGAACTTATTTATTTTTGTGTTTCATGGTGTACCTATCAGAATTGGACTACCGTAGCACAGTGTGTCCATGACATTCTTAAAGACTACCCACGTCTGCGATTAACTCATGGGCGGAAGGTATTTTACTTAACGACTTGAAGATTGTCTTCTACTTCATGTAATTTCCCCCCTTCATACATCAAGACCTTCCAACATCTTTTTATATTTAACATAAAGAAATATCATGGAACCACAATACATATACATAAATTGTTAGAATCGCAGTTAGTACCCTATGTCATTGTAGACACCCCATTTTTGCACTCGCCTGATTAATCAACTCGTCAATCCGATTGCAATGATTCCCAATGATGGATGTGTATTCCATTGCTTTATTTTGTTACCAAATGTGTTTCAGAAATCCGGATGAGGTATCTCGAATTGACAAAATCTTAGAAACCACGCTACGCTAGGAAAATACGACCCTAGAAACATAGAAATCATCATCTTGCAGACCAAAAAGAAACTTCACGATAAAAATCACTAAAAAATTATCAAATTACCAAAATACCCCTAACCTCAAAACAATCCTAGAGCCTACGTTTCTTTTCTTGACAAAATTACGAAAATGCCCCTCATAAAGTTCACAATCATTTCACACAAAAAATTTCATAAATAACACAAAATAATATTTCCATTGAATTCCTTACGAAAAATCGATTCTAAAACATCCTAAAACATTAAAAACCGACTTAAAACGTGAAAAGTCCTCTCTGGGGGTAAAACGATAATTTCATAATTTTCATAATTAAAAAATTCCGAAATTAATAAATAAAATATTAAATAATTAAAGTGAAACATTGATAAAATTAATTTAAAATTTTGAATTAAAAAATCGATCAATCGGACTTTCGGGTAAAATTGTTGAGGGTTCGTGGGATATTTCTTTAAGGACCCCTCCATTTGGGGGTCCAAAGAATTAAAGAAATAATGGAAGGGGGTTCTCCAAAAATTTAAAGTCAATCAACCAAGACTGTAGTCAAAGTATTAAAGTCAATCAAGTGAGACTAAAGTCAAAATAAAGTCAATTAAGCAAGACTGAAGTCAAAATATTAAAAGTCAATCAATTAAGACTAAAGTCAAAACATTAAAAGTCAATCAAATAAGACCAAAAGTCATAATAGAATTCTAATTAAATAATAACTCTATCTAATAGAGTTCTAACTTAAAAATAATTCTACCTAAAACAATTCTAATTAAAACACAATTCTACCTAAAACAATTTTAACTAAAACACAACTCTAATTAAAAGATCTCTAATTAAACACTAAGTCTATCCAATCAACCTTAAAAAAATTCTATAAATAGAGGTGCTCACACCCTATTTTCGGATCAAATTATAAACCCTAAGAAAAGTAGGTCTAGAAGCTCCCCTAGCCCCCCATAAACCCTAGTTTTGGAGCCCCAACCTCCTTACCTAACATCCCTCCTTCAATTTTAGTCTAGAAAACACCTAAAATCCCTCCAAAAACACCCCCAAATCCGCAACAAACTTGAGAGTTCAGATCCAAAAATAAGGAGATACCTTGATCTAGGAGATCCGAAGTCAAATCCGAAGACAAAACGAAGCAAGGGAGTACAGTACAAGGAGCTCTTTTTGTCAGATCTGAGGGAACAAAATTCCTTGCTATCGGAAAGGTATGTAATTTTTTTATTTTTATTTCTAGGTTTTTAGCAATGTGATATATTTGGGAAGTTAGTAGAGACCGGCTTTGGCCGGGCGGGGTTGGTGCCTAACACCTTCCAACCCCGTAACATGATCCCCGAATTCAGATTTTTTGTGGTAGATTAGTTCTTTTTATCCATGTCAGAGTCAGTTTGGTTCCTAGACCACAATAACTAGGTGGCGACTCCCAAACCTCAAGAGTCAAAAGCGGATCCGCGCACCCCGCGGATCGAGGGCGCTTTCAGTCATTCCTGCATTTAATAGGATGAAACCCATATTGGGATATGATTGGGATAACACAACAGTTAGTGCCCTATCGCAGTTTTTTTTCTGTTGCATCTATTATTATAAACTGATTACCATTTTTATTATAGTTTAGAAAATTATGACCCATTGATATTTTATATTTATAATAATAGATGCCAATCTATTAAAATACACACAACCCATATTAATTAATTTAATGGCATTAATTAGTAAACGTGGGTGTGGCAATAGTAGCTGAAAAGGTTTGCATTGTCTGAAAATGGTCTTTTGGATTCTATTTGTTCTTAAGATTATGTCACCTTCATGGGAGATGACTGACTTTTGAATTTCTTTCATGAAGAATATAGTCATTAACTTACTCACCTCTTGAATTGCCTGTTGAAGTTTGTTTCATTCACTGCAGAGATGCATTCCGATTTTCCTTGATGAAGAGATAATACATCAATATTATAATGGCTACTATAACAACATCTTGTGGCCTCTTTTCCATTACCTTGGGCTTCCACAAGAAGATCGTCTTGCAACCACCCGTAGTTTCCAATCGCAGTTTGATGCTTATAAGAAAGCAAACCAATGTTTGCTCATGTGGTAAATCAGAATTATGAAGAGGGGGATGTTGTTTGGTGCCAAGATTACCATCTTATGTTTCTTCCGAAATGCCTAAAGGAGTATTACAGTAAAATGAAAGTTGGTTGGTTTCTCCACACCCCTTTTCCTTTTTCTGAAATACATAGGACACTTCCATCTCGATCAGATTTACTGAGATCTGTACTTGCAGCTGATTTAGTTGGGTAAGACATGATTCCTCTCACAATACAATTTTTGAATCATACATGCATTAATTCACATTGATTGACATGGCCAATACCACTAGAATGGTACTCTTTGACTTTGAAGGGACTGAATGTGTCGACAATGGGCTTATCTGTTTCACTACATGTGTGACAGATATGAAGGTGCTAATTTAAAGTGTAGCCTAGGGGTTGTGGTCTGTAGATTCACAATTGATCCTGTATCATTATTTTATTTTATTTTCAAATTTAAAATTATTATTTTAATTAAACTCTGGGGACTTGCCGTGTCTCTGATTTTTCAAAGTCAGTGTGTTGCACACCCAGTACTGGTGTCAGACGCTCACTCCGTGTCCATGTTCTTGTTACATAGAATGATTTTGTTCTTAGCTTTACTGATTAAAATGTTTTGCCTACTCAAAATCATTTCCTAATATTCAATTTTATTGGCTTGCTACAATGATAACTGCATCGGTTCCCATTATTCATGCATAACTGATTTTTCTGTCTTCAGTGGAGTAACACATGGAATTTTTTTCTTTCTTTCTTGATATGGATGCATTTCAGACAATTAATTTCCTGAATTATTTCTTATGAATATCCTTTGTAGTCTATTTGTTTATTTTGTTTGCTTATTGTAAATTTTTAAGTGTGGGCAGGTAATGTTAGGTGTTGATCGTCTTGATATGATTAAAGGAATTCCCCAAGAGATTATGGAACTTTTCCAAATTATTTGCATTAGTGGAGTAGCATCACATATTTGTCACACAATTGCAGGTCTTGGAGGGTTTAGCAAACTCATGTACCAAAGATTGTGGGAGAGGATTGTGTAAAAGAATAGTAGTTATTGTGAAAGCCGCCAATGTCTTGGGTCTTTCATTTTCTAAAGCATTTGGAAAACGGCCACTTGAATTGCTACAACTGCTTTCTCTTGAAGTGCAAGATTCATTCGAGGAAGAGAATCTCCTAGTGCAGACTCATCCCAAGCCACCAGCTAGTATTGCTCAGATTCTTACAGAATCTTTTCTGAAGGTAACTTCTCTTTCTTCATTTACATGGACCATTGCCAGGTGAATTAAGTTCCTATTACGTAATTGGAATGATATATATATTTTTCGAAAAGGCATTCGGTCATTCTGGCAGAGAACGTACATAGCTTACTTTTCTCATTCCATCTCATGATACCCATGTTTAGAGATGTTACAACATTGATTGCCCGCCTGTAGACACCCCATTTTTGCATCCGCCTGATTAATCAACTCGTCAACCCGATCGCAAGGATTCCCAATGATGGATGTGTATTCCGTTGCTTTATTTTGTTACCAGATATGTTTCAGAAATCCAGATTAGTATCTCTCGAATTGACAAAACCTTAGAAACCACGCTACGCTAGGAAAATACGACCCCAGAAACATAGAAATCATTATCTTGCAGACCAAAAAGAAGCTTCACGATAAAAATCACTAAAATGATTAAATTACCAAAATACCCCTAACCTCAAAACGATCCTAGAGCCTACGTTACGATTAGGAAATCTCTCGAACACATAAAATAACAAATCGGAATCAAATAAATCATTTCACCAATTTTCACAGAATTCGACGAAATTACGAAAATACCCCTCATAAAGTTTACAATCATTTCACACAAAAAAACTTCATAAATGACACAAGCCAACATTCTCATTGAATTCCCTACTAAAAACCGATTCTAAAACATCCTAGAACATTAAAAACCGACTTAAAACGTGAAAAGTCCTCTCCGGGGGCAAAACAGTAATTTCACAATTTTCATAATTAAAAAATTCGAAATTAATAAATAAAACATTAAATAATTAAATTTAAACATTAATGAAATTAATTTAAAATTTTGAACTTAAAAAATCGATTAATCGGATTCTCAGAGGCAAAATTGTTGAGGGTTCGTGGGATATTTCTTTAAGGACCCCTCCATTTGGGGGTCCAAAGAATTAAAGAAATAATGGAAGAGGGTTCTCCAAAAATCAAAGTAAATCAAGCAAGACTAAGGTCAAGGTATTAAAGTCGATCAAGTAAGACTGAAGTCAAATTAAAGTCAATTAAGCAAGACTGAAGTCAAGATATTGAAAGTCAATCAATTAAGACCAAAGTCAAAACATTAAAAGTCAATCAAATAAGACTAAAAGTCATAATAGAGATCTAATTAAATAATAACTCTATCTAATAGAGTTCTAACTTAAAAACAATTCTACCTAAAACAATTTGAATTAAAACACAATTCTACCTAAAACAATTCTAATTAAAACACAATTCTACCTAAAATAAATAGTCTAACTAAAACACAACTCTAATTAAAAGATCTCTAATTAAACACTAACTCTATCCAAATCAACCCCTAAAAACATCTATAAATAGAGGTGCTCACACCCTATTTTCGGATCAAATTATAAACCCTAAGAAAAGTAGGTCTAGAAGCTCCCCTAGCCCCCCATAAACCCTAGTTTTGGAGCCCCAACTCCTTAGCTAACATCCCTCCTTCAATTTTAGTCCAGAAAACACCCAAAAGCCTTCTAAAAACACCCCCAAATCCTCAACGAACTTGAAGAGTTCAGATTCAAAAACAAGGAGATACCTTGCCTCGGAGATCCGAAGTCAAATCCGGAAAACAGAACGAAGCAAGGGAGCACGGTACAAGGAGTTCTTTTTGTCAGATCTGAGGGAACCAAGTCCTTGCCATCGGAAAGGTAAATTTTTATTTTTATTTTCTATTTTTATCTAGGTTTTAGCAATGTAATCTACTTGGGAATTTAGTAGAGACCGGCTTTGGCCGGGCGGGATTGGTGCCTAACACCTTCCAATCCCGTAACATGATCCCCGAATTCAGTTTTCTTGGTTTTAGATTGGTTTTTATCCGTTTAGAGTCATTGTTCGGTTCCTAGACCGTAATAACTAGGTGGCGACTCCCAAACCTCAAGGGTCAAAAGCGGATCTGCGCACCCTGCGGATCGAGGGCGCTTTCAGTGGCGACTCCGCTGGGGACTATTGAGGATCAAACTTGAAAAACCCTAAGTATGGGAGCATTGCCAAGATGACCTAGTTTTTTTATTATTTAGTTGGATTTATTTTATTTATTTTTTCTTTTTTTTTTTTTTTTTTTTTTGATTGTAAATGATTTTAGGTATTGCATTTTTTTTTTTTTCAATTAAGGATCACTTTTTAATGACCCATAAATAATGAAAGATTCAAATTGATGGAATGATGAAGGTTGGACAGAAATATTAAAACGTTTTTAGAGAATATTCTAATGAGAATTAAGTCTAAGAGCCTCTTAATAAAACATAGATCTCGTCGAGTAGATTAATTTAGAATCTGAGTTCACTTAATTTCGTTATCGAAAGCCTTAGATATCATCGATGCAAGTTCAATCTGTAAATCTGGAATTATTTCTGAATGAAAGTTAGGACAGCAATGTTAAAACTTTTTTACAGAACATTCTAGTGAGAATTAAATCTGGGACCCTATTAATAAAACGTAAATCTCATCGAGTAGATTAATTTAGAACTTGAGTTCACTCAATTTCGTTATCGGAAGCCTTAGATATCATCGATGCAAGTTCAATCTGTAAATCTGGAATTTTTTCTGAATGAAAGTTGGGACAGCAACGTTAAAACGTTTTTACAGAACATTCTGGTGAGAACTAAGTCTGAACATCTATTAATAAAATGTAGATCTCATCGAGTAGATTAATTTAGAACTTGAGTTCACTCGATTTTGTTATCGAGAGCCTTAGATATCATCGATGCAAGTTCAGATTGTATTTTCCTAATTCACAGAAAATCTGAATTTATCTAATGTTGGCACAATTAATGTTCTTGAGAGTGAGCTCATCTCAACCATTGTCATTCTATCATCAATGTAACACCTATTGGAATCTCGATTTATTTTGGATCACCTAAAAGTGATCATTGATTGGACCTTAAAAATTATAAAAATTGTGCCTATTGCGATGATTAGATCTAATTAATTATTATAGGCCCTTATTTATTAATTGATTTGCTAATTGATGAATGCTAGAGATGTGCACGTTTAAAGCTTGAATTAAACCATATGAGTATGTTCCTGATCGATGTTTGCTTGCACTTGTATGATTTAATATCCTCTCTTGATTGGCTTGATTGGGCCATGGGCTCATTTGTTTGGAAAAGGCCCCGGGCACACCCCACCTTATTTTGCACACACCACATGCACGTTTACCGCTTTACTCACTTACACGTCCCATTTAGCCAACGTGGCACTAGTGCGTGGCCCGGTCTCTTCGGAGATGCGACGTCATTCATGAAACCCACAACTCCAGTCACGTACCTTAGGGTATATCGAACTGGGGCATCAATACCGTCTGATCAGGTGATTCTGAGAGACATATTGATGCACCCATGCTGGGGTGACCTGAGCCTTTGTCCTATTGTAAGCCACACAGTCACATGTCCCGATTGCCAACGTAGTACTAGTACGTGGTCGGTCCCCTCGTGGGATGCCAAACCATTTATGAAAGCTACAACTCTTGACTCGTACCCGTAGGTATAAAAGGTAATCTAAGTATATCAATTGCACTTCTTGGTCAAAACCGGTGCCTAAGCAAGATCTTGCCCCGCTGTACCCTACTGTACGAGGGGGATAGACTACGTCTATTCTAGACGAGAGGTATTTAAGTGGGCCCTTGCTCAGCATTGTGCGCCACCTCTCAACTGGAGATCAAACTGGCTGTTTTTGGCTTCAGAGAAGTGAATTGAGGTTTTAGATTATCACCTATACGGTATATCAAACCAAGTCACCACGTATCGAAAGGTATATAGGTGTGCTTGGGCAAGGGTGGCCAGATAAAAATGCATTGCACGTAGTAAGCCTAGAGTCTAGAAACCTTCCCCATAGGTCACGACTCGAACTTATCGTGGGTGTTCCCAGGTTGTTTATGAGTGAATGTTGTGGTGAATGTATGTTGTTGTTGAATGTATGTGAGTGATGTGAATGATGAGATCTCAAAATGCATGATTGTCCTCAAGGATCAAAAGAAATTGTTTTTGAAAATCAAAATGGGTGCACCGACCCAATAAAAAATCCATCTCTTGCAAATGACCCAGCCCAACTCGATCCAACAATCCTGATGGACCGGGCCATTTAAATCGAAACAGAAATCAAATTTTCAAAGAAGAAAAATAGTTTACAAAGGGAAAGTATTTTCCAGAAAAAATATTTTCCAAAAGAAGTGTTTTCCAAAAAAGTGTTATTATCTAAAAAATGTTTTCTAAGAAAAAACGTTTTCCAAAAGATATTTTTCATAAAAACAAGATTTTCCAAGAGAAGATACTTTCCAAATAAAAAACTATTTTTCAGAGAAAAAATATTTTCCAGAAGAAGATGTTTTCCAAAAGAAAAGAAAAAGAAGGAAAAATAATTTACAAAAGATCCATTTTTGCATGAAAAGTTTTTATGGATCTTGGAACTACCAAAAAATGTTGCAAAAAATAATTAGATTGTGAAATAAAAACATTATTTTCCAATATTTTTCAAGAGTGCAACATAATTTTTTCTTCTGAATAATCATTGAATGGATGAATTTTTTAATGGATTGTGCACCAAATTCAATAAAATCTCAGGGTTCATTTAAAATGTTATCAAGGGGGTGACACTGAAATTGGTTAAATTCACCTTCAAAGAGGTTTAAGGGTTATCATTGTATCTAAGCTCAATCGTCCATCGTCTAGGTAGGGTTGTAAATCCGATCAGTTAGAGTAAACGTCAATATCAAGTCAACAGTCAGAAATGACCTCAAAATTTCTCAACATCATCCAATTGTTCTTTGAAAATCATAGTGCTTCAATCCTACCGGTTGTAAGTAATGTCTCAGTTCTCATCAAACTCGTGTGGGTACTTGTCTTAAGTTTTCATGAGTCATTTGGGTTAGCTCGAATCCTTTTTTCCAGCAAGGTCATATCTTCCTTAGATTGAGTCTACTCTTTCCTATTGAGTCAAGTTAGTTCATCGAATTTATAGAGGTGTCTGTCGTCCCTTCTGAATTGATCGTACAAAAGAAATTTTTGAATATCTCGAGCGCATTAACGAATTAACTAATAATCTAGCTTCAAAGACAAGAAGATAAGAGTCGGGCTCAAGAAAGCAAAGGTCATTGACCTCGGAACAGAAATAAATTCCTAAAGAGATTCAAATAGAAACCATCTTATCTCTAGAGGAACACAAGGGGATAATGAATTTTCTCAGAAATTTCAAAAGACTTGTTCGTGTGATCATATGAGAGTATGTTAGGTACAAGCTTGGGTGTTGTTCAACACGGAATAGATACTCGTCTATATCGATGGAATCAAAGAAGATGTTATAAAATGTATCAGCACTATCTTACTACATCTTGAGTTTCAAATCACATATTATCTGTCGATATAGGGGTACCTTTTGAACTAATCTCTGATAATGGGTCGTACTTCAAAGCATAAATCATTACTCTATGTTCAAAGTTGAAGATCCGGAATCACAAATCATCCTCCTACCATCCTCAGATCAATGGAACGGTTGAAGCAGTTAGTAAGAGTATCAAGACTATCATCAGGAAAATGAGTCAATAACATCGAGATTGGTCAGAAAAATTATCATTCACGCTGTGGACATATCGAACCCTAATTCGATCCTCTATTGGAGCTACTCCCTACTCTTTAGTGTATGGCATGGAAGCAGTCTTGCCAGTTGAAATGAAAATTCCGTCTCTCAGGGTCTTATTGAAAAATCATTTGTTAGAAACAGATTGGGTTCGTCAGCAGTATGAAGAATTAAACTTGATCGAAGAAAACGAGTTAAAGCCTTGTACCACGTGCAAGCTTATCTAAGAAGAGTCACCTGTGCATTTGACAAGAAGGTCAAAGCTCATCATTTACAAGTCAAAGATTTAACTATGAGACTTCAAAGAAAATTAAACACTCCTCATCAACTATAGGAGAAAGTCTAAATTGGAGAAATTCATTCATTAAGGAAATACTGTCTGGAAAAGTCGTCAAACTTCAAGATCATGATGGAGGTGAACTACCAGAACCAACCAACCTTGACCAGATCAAGCGGTACTACATTTAAGGAGGCCATCTTTGGCCGAATCAATCCTCATATTACCCAGTTACCCTGTTCAACATATCCTTTCTCAACCCTTTGTAGCCTTTTCAAAAAAAAATGATGATGCCTTTTTCTTTCTCAGCCCGATCACCTAACCTAGGGGAGGGAAGCTTCGAACTACGTTTTGGTCTGATCCCAAAATTTTGGGGTACGTAGGCAACCTGAGAAGTCACTTCAGGCCCGACCACATCAAAATAAAAAAATCTATTTCCCCACACAATAAGAAATGAAAAAAAAATTCAAAAGAAAAAAAATTCAAAATGGGGAAGAAAATTTAAAGAAAAAGAAATAATTAAAAGGAAATGCCACACAAGGGGCATTTAGGTTTTTGAGCCTCAAAATTCCTTTCTTTTTACCCAGTCCCAAGCCTACTATAAAAGTCCTCCTAAGTACCGTACGAGAAGTCAAGGAAGATAGCAAAGCATGATTAGACAGCGACTCCAAAAGTTCAGAAGAGAAGAAAAAGATAAAAAATGATGAAGCCTGCTAAGTTGAAAACCCGAAAAGGGCGACTTAGGCAAAAATTAAGGCAAGCTCGCAAGGTTGAAAATCTAAAAGGACAACTTTGGCAACAATTAGAGCAAAGAAAAAGAGAAGAGCTTGCTAGATCGAAAACCTGGAAAGGCGATCTAGGCAAAAGCTAGAGCAAACTCGCTAGATTGAAAACCTGAAAAGGCGATCTAGGCAAAAGTTAGAGCAACAAAGAAAAACAGAAGAAAATCCCAAGCTGAGAGCGGTCCGAGCTGAAACATCAAAAGTCCGAATAATCAAGTTCAATACTTAGCTTAAACCAGGCATAGACTCAGAAGCCCCAAGTATCTTGTCTACGATCGATCTGAAAATGTTTACTACCCCAAGTGAACCAAGGGAGATAAGGGTGAATTCTATGATGAGTCTCGAAAGGAAATAATTTTGTACTCTTGAGCCTGACTCAAAACCTTCAATAAAATTAATCAAAATTAAAAGTTGAGTCTTTATTGCGCTTGTGCTAATCAATTATTTCAAACCTTCATACAAGGGGCATTTTCTTTCTTTTGTTAATGTAACTTTTCCCCCTTATACTAGGGGCATTTTTTTATGATGTGTTCAATTATTTTCAAGGCCATGGTCATTGTCAAACTAGGGGCATTTTGTCTTCGAGCAATGTTAATCTTAAAAAATAATGAGAACCCAAAATTTAAGATAACCCTCTTGATAACAGTTTTTCGGAAAACTTTTGAGGTTCAAAAGAAATAAAAAACTCAGGTTTTAAATTCATAAAACATTTGGATAAATCCTTGAGGTTCAAACAAAAGCATTTTGGATCTCACATAGGAGATATAGCATTCTTTCGTTCTCCAGATTCTTTTTCAGATCCAATCATTCTTGGAATCGATCATTTCTCTTCCAGATTCATTATCTTCCAGATTTATTCGTTCTCCGATTCGTTCTAATCAGATTTCTCCAAAATTCATTCATTCCTCTGCCAGTTTTGCTCAGTTTCCGCCAAGGGTTATCTTGGATTTTGCTCAGTTTTCGCCAAGGGTTATCTTGGATTTTGCTCAGTTTCCGCCAAAGGATATCTTGGATTTTGCTCAGATGCCGCCAAGGTTATCTTGGATTTTGCTCATTTTCCACCAGGGATATCTTGGATTTTGCTCAGATGCCGCCAAGGGTTATCTTGGATTTTGCTTAGTTGCCGCCAAGGGTTATCTTGGATTTTGCTCAGTTTCCGCCAACGGTTATCTTGGATTTTGCTCAGTTGCTGCCAAGGGTTATCTTGGATTTTGCTCAGTCTCCGCCAAGGGTTATCTTGGATTTTGCTCAGTCTCCGCCAAGGGTTATCTTGGATTTTGCTCAGTCTCCGCCAAGGGCTATCTTGGATTTTGCTCAGTTTCCGCCAAGGGTTATCTTGGATTTTACTCAGTCTCCGCCAAGGATTATCTTGGATTTTGCTTAGTCTCCGCCAAGGGTTATCTTGGATTTTGCTCAATCTCCGCCAAGGGTTATCTTGGATTTTGCTCAGTCTCCGCCAAGGGTTATCTTGGATTTTGCTTAGATGCCGCCAAGGGTTATCTTGGATTTTGCTCAGTTGCCGCCAAGGGTTAACTTGGATTTTGCTCAGTTGCCGCCAAGGGTTATCTTGGATTTTGCTCAGATACCGCCGAGGGTTTTCTCGGAACTATGCTCAGTTATCGCCGAGGGTTTGTTCGAACTATGCTCAGCCAGATGTCATCGAGGGTTTGCTCAGATTATGCTCAACCAGTTGCCACCGAGGGCTTTCTCGGATTATGCTTAGTCAGATATCGCCGAGGGTTTTCTCAGATTATACTTAGATAGTTCATTACTCTTTCACCCCGAGTATGTAGAGTAGAACTCCAGGAAATTAGTCCATTACTCTTTCACCCCGAGTAGGTAGAGTAGGACTCCCAGAAAAAGTAGTTCATTACTCTTTCACCCCGAGTAGGTAGAGTAGAACTCCCAGAAAAAATAGTTCATTACTTTTTCACCCTGAGTACGTAGAGTAGAACTCCCGAAAATAGGTCATTACTCTTTCACCTCGAGTAGGTAGAGTAGAACTCCCGAAAATAGTTCATTACTCTTTCACCCCGAGTAGGTAGAGTAGAACTCCCGAAAATAGTTCATTACTCTTTCACCCCGAGTAGGTAGAGTAAAACTCCCAAAAAATAAGTCTGTTACTCTTTCACCCCGAGTATGTAGAGTAGGACTCCCAGAAAAAATAGTTCATTACTCTTTCACCCTGAGTAGGTAGAGTAAAACTCCCAGAAAATAAGTCTATTACTCTTTCACCCCGAGTATGTAGAGTAGGACTCCCAGAAAAAATAGTTCATTACTCTTTCACCCCGAGTAGGTAGAGTAGAACTCCCAAAAATAGTTCATTACTCTTTCACCCCGAGTAGGTAGAGTAGAACTCCCGAAAATAGTTCATTACTCTTTCACCCCGAGTAGGTAGAGTAAAACTCCCAGAAAATAAGTCCATTACTCTTTCACCCCGAGTATGTAGAGTAGGACTCCTAGAAAAAATAGTTCATTACTCTTTCACCCTGAGTAGGTAGAGTAAAACTCCCAGAAAAAATAGTTCATTACTCTTTCACCCCGAGTAGGTAGAGTAGAACTCCCGAAAAAGAATTCATTACTCTTTCACCCCGTGTAGGTAGAGTAGGACTCCTAGAAAAAATAGTTCATTACTCTTTCACCCCGAGTAGGTAGAGTAAAACTTTCCAAAAAAAATTGTTTATTACTCTTTCACCCATGGTAGGTAAAGTAAAACATTCAATTTTTTTATGCTCAATTTATGCTCAGTTATGCTTAGTTTATGCTCAGATTTTACTCAGTTTCACACAGTGCACACACTTGCACACTTGTTCTTTGAGTCAGGGAGAATTCTTTAAAATTCAAGGATCTGACGCCATCAGTGAGAGTTAGCACTCAAGGACCTGACAACCTTTTAATTCGGGGAGAGCTTTACCCTCAAGGATCCGAACACCCTGACGAATTGCTAAATCAGGCTGCAAAATGAACTGTCACTAGCTTTGGCATTCAGATATCGCATTATCTACCAAAATAGATTTGCTATCTAGTTTGCTTCAACCCTCTGCCAAAGAGGGGCATCTGTAGACACCCCATTTTTACATCCGCCTGATTAATCAACTCGTCAACCCGATCGCAAGGATTCCCAATGATGGATGTGTATTCCGTTGCTTTATTTTGTTACCAGATATGTTTCAGAAATCCAGATGAGGTATCTCGAATTGACAAAACCTTAGAAACCACGCTACGCTAGGAAAATACGACCCCAGAAACATAGAAATCATTATCTTGCAGACCAAAAAGAAGCTTCACGATAAAAATCACTAAAAATGATTAAATTACCAAAATACCCCTAACCTCAAAACGATCCTAGAGCCTACGTTACGATTAGGAAAACTCTCTCGAACACATAAAATAACAAATCGGAATCAAATAAATCATTTCACCAATTTTCACAGAATTTGATGAAATTACGAAAATACCCCTCATAAAGTTTACAATCATTTCACACAAAAAAACTTCATAAATGACACAAACCAACATTCTCATTGAATTCCCTATGAAAAACCGATTCTAAAACATCCTAGAACATTAAAAACCGACTTAAAACGTGAAAAGTCCTCTCCGGGGGCAAAACAGTAATTTCACAATTTTCATAATTAAAAAATTGAAATTAATAAATAAAATATTAAATAATTAAATTTAAATATTAATGAAATTAATTTAAAATTTTGAACTTAAAAAATCGATTAATCGGATTCTCAGGCAAAATTGTTGAGGGTTCGTGGGATATTTCTTTAAGGACCCCTCCATTTGGGGGTCCAAAGAATTAAAGAAATAATGGAAGAGGGTTCTCCAAAAATCAAAGTAAATCAAGCAAGACTAAGGTCAAGGTATTAAAGTCGATCAAGTAAGACTGAAGTCAAAATTAAAGTCAATTAAGCAAGACTGAAGTCAAGATATTGAAAGTCAATCAATTAAGACCAAAGTCAAAACATTAAAAGTCAATCAAATAAGACTAAAAGTCATAATAGAGATCTAATTAAATAATAACTCTATCTAATAGTGTTCTAACTTAAAAATAATTCTACCTAAAACAATTTGAATTAAAACACAATTCTACCTAAAACAATTCTAATTAAAACACAATTCTACCTAAAATAAGTCTAACTAAAACACAACTCTAATTAAAAGATATCTAATTAAACACTAACTCTATCCAAATCAACCCCTAAAAACATCTATAAATAGAGGTGCTCACACCCTATTTTCGGATCAAATTATAAACCCTAAGAAAAGTAGGTCTAGAAGCTCCCCTAGCCCCCCATAAACCCTAGTTTTGGAGTCCCAACTCCTTAGCTAACATCCCTCCTTCAATTTTAGTCCAGAAAACACCTAAAAGCCTTCTAAAACACCCCCAAATCCTCAACGAACTTGAAGAGTTCAGATTCAAAAACAAGGAGATACCTTGCCTCGGAGATCCGAAGTCAAATCCGGAAAACAGAACGAAGCAAGGGAGCACGGTACAAGGAGTTCTTTTTGTCAGATCTGAGGGAACCAAGTCCTTGCCATCGGAAAGGTAAATTTTTATTTTTATTTTCTATTTTTATCTAGGTTTTAGCAATGTAATCTACTTGAGAATTTAGTAGAGACTGGCTTTGGCTGGGCGGGATTGGTGCTTAACACCTTCCAATCCCGTAACATGATCCCCGAATTCAGTTTTCTTGGTTTTAGATTGGTTTTTATCCGTTTAGAGTCATTGTTCGGTTCCTAGACCGTAATAACTAGGTGGCGACTCCCAAACCTCAAGGGTCAAAAGCGGATCTACGCACCCCGCGGATCGAGGGCGCTTTCACCGCCCGATAAATGATTGTTGGATTATCTATGGGCCTGATGTTTAAATATATGTTGTAGCTTTTACTTTTGTGCTTTTGGCCAAGGTCTATTGGATGCACGTTGTGGAGGATATATGGATTCCCAAAAGGAGGAAGGACCTGCTCCTCTTTTGTGGAGAATTTTTGACTTCTTGAAGTGGGCAGAACCAACCATGTCTTTCAGAACCAGCCATGCACTGATGCGTTTAGTTATTACTCGACAAGAAATACCACATGCATACGAGGTATTAATTCTTTATTTGCAATGATGAGCTTGAAACTGTGATAGATATGATGCTGTCTTATTTATATTTAAACATCAGTTTTGATTTTTATGGAAGGTTCATTTCAGTTTTTGTGATGGTAGCCCTGGATTCCAAATGCCTCCTCCTTGTTCTATTGTTATTCATAGGTTAGAATCACTTCAGCCATGTCTTATTTTTCTGTTTCTGAATGCAAGAAGATATTCAAAAAAATTAAAGCATGAAATCCTCTTTTGGTCTGTTTGATGTATAAGGTAGAAAAAGTACACTTTGGTGGATTTGCGAGTGACCTCAAGACAGATGCTCCTGCATATAGGAAACAATTCATGAATGTGTTTTGATGGATCCCCAACTGATCAGTACCCATCTTGAGGCATCCAGGAATGGAATATTTTATGCATTGAATGTTCCAGTTCTTAAAATCATGTGATAGGATCTGAGCACCAGCACTATGTAGCAATGTGACAAACATATGGGGACATGTCTGGGTGACCAACACCGATATTGTGTCAGGCACACTGATTCCTACAAATCCAATAAATTGACATGTCTATACTGTTTATATTGCCACAGTCATTAACTTATATTTAATGTTGTTGTCTTGGATCCAAGTTGTAGATCATGCACGGGATGGAGAGATGCTTGTTATTGGTCTCATACTTCATAGGTAAATCTTGTAATTGTGTTCTGTTCTATTTTCAGGAAAGCCCTCCAGGAGGAAAGTAAACCGAATTCAAATTCGGTTATTTTCAGGATATACATCATTGTTTTAGGCATTTATGGTGGCATCCAACTTTTTTTTAGTTTCCTCATGCTCATACCAGCATGTCATAGTCTGACTAATCAATGTGACCGTTGTCCTGTAAACTTTTCTTTTTATGTATATATATCCTTCAAAATTACTGGTTGGTGTGTTGTTGTCTATTCATATGATACATGAGGTTTGGAGAGCAAAATCCTAAAGCAACACAGTGTTTTCTTTTTGCAGGGAGAAGCATTGTTTCAGACCCATTGCCTTTGCACATGTTGAAGAGAGTGGAGTGCGTATTTCTTTGAAACCCCTTTTCATTATATTTAATTAATTTTCACTGTTTGAAAAATAAACAATGATTTTATTCCTTGAGTCACCAATCTTGTTAATATATATATATTTCTTGGATTCAAAGAAGAACAAGGCATATGCTTTTGAGGCATATGGACACTCTTACCCATATAGACTCTATTTTGAATTTTCACTTATTAGTTGAAGAAGAGTACTTGGTTGTGTCCATGTCTCTGCATTGATTGCATTAACTTAGCATGTCTCTACATTGATTGCATTAACTTACCAAGAAGAATACTTGGTTGTGTCCCTTTTCCTTATATTTTTTTTATATTATTTTTTCTTTTTCTAGGGATGCATGTTTGTGTCTTTTTTTTCTTTCAAATTATTAACTTTTACTGTTTCTGCCCATTTGGCTTTTGTTTTCATAATACTTTTTTTTTCTTATATTATATTTATGGGGTTCTTTTTTTTTTCTTTTCTTGGCTAATAATGTCTTCTAAAGCATCTTTGGAGAGCTGATTCTAATTTTCATTGTTTATGAAAATGCAGATCAAGAGGGAGATTATTTGCACTTAACTACATAATTGTTCTTGTGTATTTGTGCTAGCCAACTAGGGCCTGCTGATAATCAACTCTAATATCTGCAGGTGTTCTTATTTCAAAAGGCTGCTCTTTACAAGTATAACATGGCTGGAAAGCCTACAGTGATTACTCATGTTGTGGACAGTATGACTGATAATTTGCGACCAACTCGTGCTGAGGTAACTGATGTGGCTAATGTTGTGTTGGATTATGCCCGAACAAGTCTGGTTAATGAGGCTAAGGCTGCAAAGAAAGGTGGTGAAAGGCAGTTCAACGGTCTGATTGATGTCTACAGGTAGACAATAAAATCCGATGGCATTGCTGGGCTTTACCGTGGATTTAACATCTCATGTGTTGGGATTATTGTGTACCGTGGGCTCTACTTTGGAATGTATGATTCTCTAAAACCAGTTTTATTGGTTGGTGATATGCAGGTAAGTAGAAACAGAGAAGAAATATTAGTATTTTGGTTTTTGTAATTAGTGGCTGTATATGTTTACAGTTTGGACAATGTGTGTTATTGTGTTTGGTGATTGCAGGATAGCTTCCAAACAGGTTTTGTATTGGGATGGGGATCACAATTGGGGCTGGGCTGGCCTTATACCCTATTGATACAGTGAATTGAAGGATGATGATAACATTTGGAGAGGCGATCAAGTAGAAGAGTTCATTGGATGCATTCTCTCAGATTCTCAAGAATGAAGGAGCCAAGTCCCTCTTTATGGGTGCTGGCTCAAACATCTTGCGTGCAGTTGCAGGTGCTGGTGTGTTATTTCAGAATTATTCTTTGTGATTTTTAGTCTGAACTAAATGTTGGTGTTGATTTGAAACAGGAGTGGGAGATCATTAATGATTTTTAGTTAGATTTATGAAAGTTGAATACGAGGGGCATTTGGGTCTTTTTATATATTTAGTTAGGGTCTAGGTCATCAATGTCAAAACATAGGGGTATCTTCAATATTCAGCAACATGTGAAGGGGGGCAGGTGTAAAATTTTTTTTTTTTTTTTAAATACCCTTTAGCGATAGTCGCTGACCGTCGTTATATCCCTATTTTACCGCCAATTTACTGTCATTTTTTCTGACTGTCTTTGACAGTCATTTTTTTCCGACTATTTTGGACAGTTGTTTTTAAAAACCACTCCTTTAAAACGACTCTTTTTTCGATTGTAGGGGCAGTCGTTTTTGACGCATTATGACGTAGTGACTTCTTGGTCAAAATCAGTGCCTAAGCAAGATCTTGCCCCGCTGTACCCTACTATACAAGGGGGATAAACCACGTCTATTCTAGAAGAGAGGTATTTAAGAGGGCCCTTGTTAAACATTGTGTGCCACCTCTCAACTGGGGATTAAACTAGCTGCTTTTGACTTCAGAGAAGTGGGTTGGAGTTTTAGATTATCACCTATACGGTATATCAAACCAAGTCATCACGTACCGTTTGATTGAACACGCTCGAGAGGTATATAAGTGCACTTGGGTAAGGGCAGCTAGATAAATTGCATTGCACGTAATAAACCTAGAGTCTATTTATAGGTTATGACTCGAACTTATCGTGGGTGTTCCTGGGTTGTTTGTTGGAAGTGGACCTTAAAAATGTTGAGATCAGGAAGTTATAGTTTTGTCCTCAAAAGACCAAACTTTTGTTTAATTTAGCTCAAGGCTATAATATTGTTGGTTGCACCAACCCAATAAAGAATCCATTTTCATAATGACCCAGTCCATCTCGAACCAACAATCATGATGGGTCGGACCATTCAAATAAAAATGGTATTCAAACTTTTTGCTAAATTCGAGCTTCAACCCATTTTAAAAAAAGAAAAATATTTTCCAAAATAAAAATATTTTTCAAAAGAAAAATATTTTCCAAAATAAATGTTTTTCAAAAGAAAAGAAAATGAAGGAAAAATGATTTACAAAAAATCTATTTTTTTGCATGGACCTTGAAAAATTATTAAAATATATTTTTCTAAAAAGAAAATGATTGCAAAAAATAATCAGATTTGTGAAAGCTTTTTTCAAGAATGTTATAAAATTATTTTTCGTTTGAATAATCATTGCATGAATGAATTTTTTAAAGGATTGGTGCACATAATTCAATAAAATCTCAGGATTTATTAAAATGTTATCAAGGGGGTAATACTGAAACTGGTCAAACTCACCTTCAATGAGATTTAAGAGTTATCATTGTACCTAAGCTCAAGCGCCCACTGTCTTGCTAGAGTCATTAAAACGAACGTGAACACTAAGTGAATCGTTAGACATAACCCCAAAATCTCTCAAAATTACATAGTACTTCAGTCCTGCCAGTCATAAGAATTGTCTCGAATCCACAGTCTGTAATCAAGCTTGTTGCAGATACTTGTCTTGAGTTTTCATGAGTCATTTGGGTTAGCTCGAGTCATTTTCTCTTCAACAAAGTCATGTCTTCTATAGATTGAGTTTACTCTTTTCCTATTGAGTCGAGTTAGTTTGTCGAGTCTATCGAGGTGTTTGTCGCCCAATCTGAATTTGATTGGATAAAGAAAATTTTTGAATACCTTAAGCACATTAACGATTAACTAATAATTTAGCCTCAATTATAGATTTCTCTCCTGAACAAGAAGATAAGGGTCGGGCTCAACCTTTAATTAGAAAGTAAAATTCATTGACCTTAGAACAAAAAATAATTCCTTAAGAAATTCAAATAGAAACCATCTTATCCCTAGAGGAACACAAGGGGATAATGAATTTACTCAGAAATTTCAAAAGACTTGTTCATGTGGTCTGATGAGGATATGTTAGGTGCAAAGTTGGGTGTTGTCCGACATGGAATAGATACTCGCTCGATTAAATGAAAATACCAATGAGATCAAAGAAAATGTTATAAAGCATATCAATGTTGTCCTCACTGCATCTATCATAAGTCGGTACAGGGAATTGATATTTGATAATTATTACTCTACGTTCAAAATTCAATATCTGACGTCATCTCTCTACTATTCTCAGACTAATAGAAAGGTTGAGGTGGCCAGTAAAAAATCTCAAAACAATCATCAAGAAAATATGTCAATCACATCGGGATTGATCAGAGAAATTGTCGTTTGTGCTATGGGTATATCAAACTTCAATTTGATCTTTTACTGGAGCTACTCCCTACTTCTTAGTATATGGCATGAAGCAATTTTGCCAGTTGAAGTGGAAATCCTGTATATCAAAGTCTTGATGGAAAGTCAATTGCCAGAAACAGACTAGGCTCTTCATTGGCTATGAAGAGCTAAACTTTATTGAAGAAAAATAACTTAGGGTGCAAACTTATCAAAGAAGAATAGCTCACACGTTTGACAAGAAGGTTAAAATTCGCTACTTACAAGTCAAGGATTTAACCATCAAACTTCAAAGGAAACTAAGCACTCCTCCTCGACCATAGGATGAAGTCTTAACTTAATTGGAGAGATTCATCTTTCAGCAAGAAAACACTACTTTGGAAAACCATCAGATTTTAAAGAGAATCAAGTACCTATTTTTGACCCTAGAGGGAAGTTCAAACCTAATTGGGGAGGCCTGTTCATCATCAAAAAATATTACTTGGAAAAGCTGTCAGACTTCAATATCATGATGGAATGAACTATCAGAGTCAACCAACCTTGACCAGATCAAGCGGTACTACATTTAAGGAGGCCACTTTCGACCGAATCAATTTCCTACTACTCATTTCAACATCTCCTTTCTCAACCCTTTTGAAGAAAAAAAAAACCTTTTTCTTTCTCAGCCTGATCATCCAACCTAGGGGAAGGGAAAATTTGAACTACGTTTTGGTCTGATCCCAAAATTTTGGGATACATAGGCAACCTGAGAAGCTACTTTAAGCCCGACCACATAAAAAAAATAGATTCCCCTACAAAGAAAAAATCAAAATATTATCAAAATGGGAAAGAAAATTCAATGAGAAAGGAAAAAATTTAAGAGAAAATGCCACACAAGGGGCATTCAGGTTTTTGAGCCTCAAAATTCCTTTGTTTTCATACACAGTCCTAAGCTTACCCATAAAAGTCCTCCTAAGTACCGTAGCAAAACATGATCAAACAGTAATTCTAGAAGTTCAGAAGGGAAGAAAAAAAAAAGCCTACAAGGTTGAAAATCCGAAAATGACAACTTAGGTAAAAATTAAGGCAACCTCGCAACGTTGAAAATCTGAAAAGATGACTTTGGCAACAATCAGAGCAAAGAAAGAAAAAAAAGAAAGCTCACTAGATCGAAAACCTGAAAAGGAGATCTACGCAAAAGCTAGAACATACTCGCTAGTTTGAAAACCTAAAAGGGCAATCTAAGCAAAAGTTAGAGCAACAAAGAAAAACAAAAGAAAATCTCCATAGAGTTGAAAAGTTAAAAGGCGGTTTGAGTCGAAACATTTGAAGTCCCAATAATCAAGTTCAACACTTAGCTTAAACCAGGCAAAGACTCAGAAGCCACAAGTATCTTGTCTATGATTGATCTGAAAATTTTTGCTTCCCCTAGTAAACCAAGGAGGAAAAGAATAGATTCTATGATGAATTTCAAAAAGAACTATTTTATTCCAATTTCTTTGAGTTGGACTCAAAATCTTCAATAAAAAATCAAAATTAAAAGTTAAAGCTTTACTACGCTCGCGGTAATCAAAGATTTCAAATCATCAAAACAGGGGACATTTTCTTTTTCTAAAGTACGTAGTTTTCCCCTTTACACTAGGGGTAGTATTTTTCAAACTGAGTTCAATTATTCCTAGTATAATGTTTTCTATCAAACTAGGGGCATTTTATTCTGAAACTTAATCAACCCCAAAAGATAAGGTTAACCCTAAATTAAAAAATTATCCTTTTGATAGCAATTTGTTAAAATCCCTGAGGTTCAAAAGAAAGTTAAATCATTGACTGGACCATCATAAAATCCAACTCTTTGTTTTTTTAAAGAAAAAGGTCAAATGCGGTGTTAATCCCCCATTTGGTTCCCCCAGAAAATTAATTCATTACTCTTTCACCCTGAGTAGGTAGAGTAGGATTCTCAAGAAACTAGGTTATTACTCTTTCACCCTGAGTAGGTAGAGTAGGACTTCTAGAAAATTAGTTCATTACTCTTTAACCCCGACTAAGTAGAGTAGGTCTTCTCAAGAAACTAGTTCATTACTCTTTCACCCTGAGTAGGTAGAGTAAGACTCCTAGAAAATTAGTTCATTACTCTTTCACCTTGAGTAAGTAGAGTAGGACTTCTCAAGAAACTAGATCATTACTCTTTTACCTTGAGTAGGTAGAGTAGGACTCCCAAAAAATTAGTTCATTACTTTTCACCCCGAGTAGGTAGAGTAGGATTTCTCAAAAAATTAGTTCATTATTCTTTCACCCCAAGTAGGTAGAGTAGGACTCCTAGAAAATTAGTTCATTACTCTTTCATCCTGAGTAGGTAAAGTAGGACTTCTCAAATAACTAGTTCATTACTCTTTCACCCCGAGTAGGTAGAGTATGACTCTTAGAAAATTAGTTAATTACTCTCTCACCCCGAGTAGGTACAATAGGACTTCTCAATAAACTAGTTTATTATTCTTTCACCCTGAGTAGGTAGAGTAGGACTCCCAGACAATTAGTTCATTACTCATTCACCTCGTGTAGGTAGAGTAGGACTTCTCAAGAAACTAGTTCTTTACTCTTTCACCCTATGTAGGTAAAGTAGGACTCCTAGAAAATTAGTTCATTACTTTTTCACCCCGAGTAGGTAGAGTAGGACTTCTCAAAAAACTAGTTCATTACTCTTTCACCCCAAGTAGATAGATTAGGACTCCTAGAAAATTAGTTCATTACTCTTTTACCCCGAGTAAGTAGAGTAGGACTTCTCAACAAACTAGTTCATTACACTTTCACCCTGAGTAGGTAGAATATGACTCCCAGAAAATTAGTTAATTACTCTTTCACCCCAAGTAGGTACAGTAGGACTTCTCAAGAAACTAGTTCATTACTCTTTCACCCTGAGTAGGTAGAGTAGGATTCCCAAAAAATTAGTTCATTATTCTTTAACCCCGTGTAGGTAGAATAGGACTTCTCAAAAAAGTAGTTAATTACTTTTTCACCCTGAGTAGGTAGTGTAGGACTACTAGAAAATTAGTTCATTACTCTTTCACCCCGAGTAGGTAGAGTAGAACTTCTCAAAAAACTAGTTCATTACTCTTTCACCCTGAGTAGGTAGAGTAGGACTCCCAGAAAATTAGTTCATTACTCTTTCACCCCAAGTAGGTAGAGTAGGACTTTTCAAGAAACTAGTTCATTACTCTTTGACCTTAAGTAGGTAGAGTAGGATTCCCAGAAAATTCTTTCATTACTCTTTCACCCCGTGTAGGTAGAGTAGGACTTCTCAAGAAACTAATTCATTACTCTTTCGCCCTGAGTAGGTCGAATAGGACTCCTAGAAAATTAGTTCATTACTATTTCACCCCGAGTAGATAGAGTAGGACTTCTCAAGAAACTAGGTCATTACTTTTTCACCCTGAGTAGGTAGAGTAGGACTTCTAAAAAAATTTGTTCATTACTCTTTCACCCCAAATAAGTAGAGTATGACTCCCAAAAAACTAGTCCATTACTCTTTCACCTCGAGTAGGCAGAGTAGGACTTAAAAAAAAATAGTTCATTACTCTTTCACCCCGAGTAGGTAGAGTAGGACCCCCCAAAAAAGTAATTATTCATTACTATTTCACCCAGGATAGGTAAAGTAAGACATTCATTTTTTACCCATATTATGCTTAGTTTATGATTAGATTTTATTCAAATTATGCTCAATTTATGGTCAGTTATGCTCAGATTTTATTCATATTTTACTCAGTTTTCGCTGATTTCAAGTGCACACACTTGCACATTTATTCCGTTAGTCAAGGAGAATTTTCTAAAATTCAAGGATCTGACACCGTCAATGAGAGCTCCTACTCAGAGACCTGACAATTTTTTAGTTTGAGGAGAGTTTTACCCTCAAGGATGCGAATGCCTAGACGAATTGATAAATCAAGCTACAAAATGAACTGTCACTAGCTTTGGCATTTGGATATCGCACTATCTATCAAAATAGATTTTACTATCTAGTTTGCGTCAATCCTCTGCCAAAGAGTGGTATCTGTAGACACCCCATTTTTGCACTTGCCTGATTAATCAACTCGTCAACCTGATTGCAATAGTTCCTAATGATGGAGGATTATTCTAATGGTCTATTTTGTAACTAGATGTGTTTCAAAAATTCGGATAAGGTATCTCAAACTAATAAAACTCTAGAAACCACGCTACGTTAGAAAAATATAACCCCAAAAACATAAAAATCATCATGTCACAGACAAAAAGAAGTTTTACGGTAAAAATCACAAAAAAATAATCAAATTACCAAAATACCCCTAACATCAAAACATCCTTAGAGCCCACAGTACGCTTAAAAAAATATTTTCAAACACATAAAATAACAAATTGAAATCAAATAAATCATTTTGCCAATTTTCACCAAATTCGATAAAATTATGAAAATGCCCCTCATAAGGGTTGACAATCATTTCACGCCAAAAAATTTCATAAGTGACATAAACCCATAATCCCATTGAATTCCTTACAAAAAATTGATTCCGAAACATCGAAACATCCCGAAACATCGAAAATCGACTTGAAACGCAAAAGTTCTTTTCGAGGGCAAAACGATAATTTTTAAATTTTTAAAATTTTTAATTTCAAAATTAATAAATAAAATATTAATTAACATAAAGTAAAATCTTAATAAAATTAATTTAAAAATCTAAATCAAGTCAAACTCATAAGATTTAAGTCAAAACTCTAATCTAAAAAGACCAAGTGAAACTCATAAAACTTAAATCAAAACCCTAATCTAAAGAAACCAAGTCAATCGCATAAGACTTAAGTCAAAACCCTAATTAAAACCTTAATTTAAAAAGACCAAGTAAATCTCATAAGACTAAAGTCAAAACCCTAATTAAAATCCTAATCTAAAAAGACCAAGTCAATTTCATAAGACTAAAGTCAAAATCTTAATTAAAACCCTAAAAGAAACCTAATCAAACACTAACTCTACCTAAAAAAATCTATAAATAGAGAGTCTCCACAATTCAATTTCGTAGATCAAAGAAAATTTTAGAAAAAGTTGGTCAAAAAACCACCATATCATTCCCAAAATCCTGATTTTGAAGCCCTAACCCCTTACCTATCATCTAAACCCTAACTTTTATAAAAAAAACTCTCAAAATCCCTCAAAAATCATCTAGAAACCCATCACAATATTAGAAAAAACTCATATCTAAATAGGAGATACTTCGTTTTGGAGATCCAAAATAGATTCGGTGATAAAACAAAGCGAGGAGAATTTATACGAGAAACTGTTCTACCATATCTGAGGGAACAAGTCGTTGCGATTGTCACAGGTATAATTTCTTTATCTTTTTTATTTATTTTAGGTTTTTAGCAATGTAATATTCTTGGGAATTTGTAGAGACCGGCATTTGCCGAGCGGAATTAGTGCCTAACACCTTCCAATCCCGTAACGTAATCCTGGGACTTAGTTTCTTTTGAAGATTAATTATTTTATTCGTTTTGATTCAATGCTCAGTTCCTAGACCGTAATAACTAGGTGGTGACTCCCAAACCTCAAAAATCAAAAGCGGATCCGCACACCCCGCGGATCGAAGGCGCTTTCAGCAATGCACCTGCTATTTTCAACAGTGCATGATGGGTATATTTTTCGACATGCTAGAAAGATATCTTGAAGTGTTCATAGATGATTTTTCAGTTTTCGGACAAAGTTTTGAGGAATGTCTCAATTACTTGACTTTGGTCCTTGTACGTTGCAAAGAGGTCAATATAGTCCTCAATTGGGAAAATGTCATTTCATGGTAACATCGGAGATTATGCTAGGGCACATTATTTCTGCTAAGGGGATTTAGGTAGATAAGGCGAAGGTATGTCTAATCAAAAAATTACTACCTCCTAGAACGATAAAAGAAATTAGGTCATTCTTAAGCCATGCGAGTTTCTATCGTAGATTCATTAAAGATTTCGAAAAATCTCAAAGTCTTTATGTGAGCTATTGGGAAAGAATGTTCCTTTCGACTTTTCAGATTCATGTCTCTTTGCGTTCAAAAAGCTCAAGTCCGAATTAACCTCGGCACCCATTATTCAACATCCAAACTGGAGTATTTCATTCGAAGTTATGTGCGACACTTCGGATTATGGAATAAGCGTTGTTTTAGGTTAGCAAATCGAAAAACAACCTCATATTATCCAATATGCTAGTAAAACCCTTAACGATGCTCAACTTAAGTACTCTACAACAGAGAAGGAAATGCTAGCAGTGATCTATGTCGTTCAAAAATTATGCCCTTACCTCATAGGATTTAAAGTGGTGATCAACACAGACCACGCAGCATTGAAGTACCTTCTATCAAAGAAAGATGTTAAAGTGAAGCTAATCCGTTGGATTTTACTTCTACAAGAGTTTGATCTCAAGATCCGAGACAAAAAGGGAGCAGAAAATGTCGTAGCTGATCACTTGTCTAGGATAGTTAATAAGCCATCCAAAGAGTCCTTACCCATCTCTGAATTCTTTTCCGATGAGCAACTTATGCAAATCTCTCAAGCCAACGCTCCAATCTTTTTGTTAATTGACCCAATATGATAATTTAGACTTCAAACATCTCTGATTGTCTTCTTCCCAAGTGAGCCTGACTTTGGGATAACTCAAAAATTGTTTTTATCAACTGTTTTATTTTGGTGAGTTTATTAGACACAGGTAGATCTTCCCTATCAGTTTGATTTCTTGTCACGGGTCCAGTTGCACCTCTATTTCCTTGCATCTTTCCTAACTTGTAAGTTTAGTAATCTTCAATTTATCAGATACAAGACACTTCTCAGAACCACGCCAACATCATTCTCTCGGAAGCCTTAACTATTAGTATAATAAGAAATCTAGTAATGAGCACCATTTTCATTACTAACAAAATGAACCTAGAATCTCATCCTATGTTTACTAGGCGTTAAGGACTTCTAAACACAGAAGAGCTCGCAATCCTAGTACAGAACTACTAATGAGCTCGAATATCAGATTCTTAGTGACACTCTATGATTGTCTCTAATGTCTGTGGTATCAGCTTATTACGCAAAACATAGCAGATTTGTATCCCATACGGATCTAATACTATGCTCTGATACCATCAATGACACCCCGTCAAAACGTTAACACAAAGCCCTATATCAGATCTTGAGGCACTAGGCGGCGTCATGAAATTTCGACATGGTCTCCTCTGTTTATGTTAACATTCCAAGGAGTTCAACCTGTTCCATCGGATAAACAAAAATCATAATATCATGTATATATATACAAAATATAATAACTAATGGAAACCTATATACATCTAATAATGTACGATAGATTAGAGACGATTATACAAAATTCCTCACTCTAACGAAGGTCCTAACATTCAGTACAAAATCCATAACACTACCTAGATGAGCTAACACCACTAGGGTATATAGCCCCAATACTCATTAGGTAACGGACTCTGGTCATCTATCTGACCTATCAAATAGTCCTCATTCGTGTTCTACACCGACCTCGTCAAGCTCCGATTTGAAACTAAAAAAATGGAAAAGAAAAAGGTAAGTAACAATGGTTATCCAGTAGGGAAGCAAACATTTCTGCCAATAACTTCTCCTAATATGAACAAATGCACATACTGAATCATTTTAACACATGCAAAATTTTAAAGAAAAAACTACGATTAACTGGTACATATAACCAGGGATGAGCAACTAAATATTTTAAAACTCACATTACATCAATCAACAATAATCACTATAGCATTTTCTTTTTATACAAATCTAATTTACTAAATGTAAACATTAAACATGCATTTCATTTTATATATCAAAATAAGACAACATATACATAATACACAATGGTGAAGTAGTGGAATTAGAGAGTTAGGATTCACAAGTGAATCGTTTTCAGTCAAAACATGGTGTTTTATAATAAAGTAATGGTCTTAGATTTTGTGGCTAGTCGTTGTTTACCACACTTGTATAACCATTTATCTGGTTTAGGTTAGCCGTTTGACGTGATTGTAATCAATGGGTCTCTTTTCGATGTGCCATAACGTTCGACTACTATAGATTGTTAGTGATCACTGACTAATCATCTTCGTCTATGCCTATCAGGAGTGCATATATGAAAGCGCCCTCGATCGACGGGGTATACGGATCCACTTTTGATTTTCGAGGTTTGGGAGTCGCCACCTAGTTATTACGATTTAGGAACCGAACATCGACTCGAAACGGATAAAAATAACTAATCTACTTAAAAAAATACTGAGTCCACAGATCGTGTACGAGGTTGGAAGGTGTTAGGCACCAAATCCCGCTCGACAAACGCCGGTTTCTACTAATTTTCAAGAATATTACATTGCTAAAGACCTAAAATAAATAAAAAAGACAAAGAAATTAAACATGTGACGATCGCAACGACTTGTTTCCTCAGATATGGTAGAACAGTTTCTCGTATAAATTCTCTTCGTTTTGTTCTATCATCGGATCTACTTCGGATCTCCAAAACGAAGTATCTCCTTTTTAGATATGAGTTTTTCCTAGTATTCTGATGAATTTCTAGGTGGTTTTTGGGGAGTTTTGAAGGTCTTTTTGATAAAAGTTAAGGTTTGGATGATAAGTAAGGGGTTAGGACTTTAAAATTAGGGTTTTGGGAAGGTTAGGATGGCTTTTTGACCTATTTTTTTTAGGAATTAAAATTATTTTTCTTTGTATTTTTGAACTTATAAGAATATGTAAAATTATTATAAAATGAACTAAAGTAAATGAAATTAAAAACAAGTAAACTTATAAAATTAAAGTACCATTGGAGGTAGATCTACCTAGAACATGTTGATGAGCAATTTCTAGTCTCTAGCCTTTTTATAACTCAGTCACAAGGGCTTGGTGTTAACTCCTTAGATCGGAAAGTTTTGCAAATGAAATCAAATGAGAGAATATAAACAAAGTAGAACTCTTTGAAAACTTCTTACTACCAATTATCTAGTTAAAGCATACTTTTTCTTGATCTAATCTAAGTACAAAGTATCTATATTAAGAATAAAAAGTGCAAGAAATCTTAAAAAGAACTCATAAGCATTTAAAATAAAAGAAATGTATGAAATTAGAAACAACATAAGAATTTACTCTAGGTTTTTCCACTCTCCAGTAGAGGGAAGCTTAGCCTAATGTCATTACAAGAGAGGGAAGATAAGAGATAAAAGAACTTTTCTTCATTTCATAGAGAAACTTACAACTTCTTCTTCTTCTACTTCTTACAAGACTTTTAGTCAAAAGAAAATAACTAGAAGATAAAAATACAAAAAATAAGAGAATAGGTTAAGAGCCTTAGATTAAAGGAGTCTTGGATAAGAAAACCAAGAGAGACCCTTTCTCTATAGATTGAGGCTCTATTTATAGAGAAAAATGTGTATAGAAAAGTCTAAAAGTAGCCTCCACTTTTCTTTGCACAAAAAGACAAAAGAAGAAAATATGAGTTAAGGATTAGGGCATTCCAAAGTGTGCCCAAATACTTTTGCCTTAAGATTTTGATTATAAAATATTGATTTTCTGCATAAGAAACACACGTAATTAAATTTATCTAGTAAATGAATTTATTATGTATAATTAAGCCTAATTAACATGCAACATGGTGTTTCGAGGTTTATCATGATTATTACCTTAATACGGATAAATAGGAAAAAAAATCAAGATAAATGTCCAAAAAATATTCGTATAATTGAGTGTTTCGAGACACTAATCACACCCCCAAACTTACCTTTTTCTAGTTTCTAGAAAAATAAAACTACCATTGTCGCAGGCACCTCAACTGTATTTAGCGAATGCATGAAGCCCTTGAACCACTAGATTACCCCTAGTGGACGATTTTGACTCGTGAGGGTTTGTAGAAAATATACCAACAAAATTCCAACACTTTACAGAAATATCAAAATCAAAATTAAAGTATGTAAGGCGAACATAATGATATTTCACTAATCAGTCAAAGGTCATTTACGTTTAAAAAAAGTTCTAAGTTTTTATTTCTCATTTTAGAAAATTTCAAAGATAACTTGAGTGCTTGTGCAATTTATTTTTTTTGAATATTTTTTTTTTAAAATAACATATTTTCTAAGAACAAGATTTCACCTCCTAATTACTAAGAATGGTCGGTTCTAACTAAGTTCTAACTTGAAACTAGGCATCCTATTTGGGATTATGAGATGTGTGGATGTTCACTTTAATACCTCTAAGGGGCTTTACCTGTAATATTCCAATTTATTCACGTTTTTACCATTGACGGCTTTCATCCTACTAAACTAATTGGTCTCATTGGACTCTTTTCATTTTTGTACTTTTTCAATTATAATCTTTTGGTTTTACATTGATTTTTTTTTCACATCTTTCTATTTTTTATTTTCTCAACTTTTTCATACTTCACTATTTTTTTGTGTTCTTTTTACAAAAAGTAGGTAGCCCTTTTCAAGGTACCCAGTCTAATCTTATGGTTGTTGTCTAAGTCATATTAACCCTAATTCTATTTTTCTTCTAACCAGCCAACCAAAGGACAAGGAAGTCATAGTTCACTAGACTAGGTTTTTCCTAACACTCTAGACAAAGAAGACGATCAACTCTTGTTCCATAAAATCTTATTTTTCCAAGTACTCAATCAAAAGTGAATTTTTCAAAGTAATTTTTTTCATGATTTTCTTAATGAAGAACAACAAAAAAGAACTTATGATCAAAAGTTAGGATATGAGCCAGATATTTGAAATTTATATGTAAAAAGTACATACAAAGATTTTGAAGAAAATATTTTGAACATGTTAAATATTTTTGAATTTTTTTTTTTAAAACATGAAACTAAACTAAAATGATATGCAATGTACTTTTGAGTTAATCTAATACCCCCAAACCTAAATGAAATATTGTCCTAAATATACACATACTAAAGAAAGAGAGAAAAATATTAGATCACACCTGAAACAGATTCAGCATTAATGTGCAAAATCTTGTTACAACTGATCTGAAAGGATTGAAAGTTATAACAATTATAATTTCTGAAATAGTTTTGCATAAATAAAATCCTACCTAAAAATTAATAAACAACTTAAAAACATCTTAATCTAAGAATGAAACCCATCCTAATTTGAATCTGAACTTTCAATGGCCTGTACCTTCTTCTTCTCAATATAGCCAACATCTATTTCTGTTATTCAATCAACAATTATTGACTAGTTTGCAGTCCTAGTAGCATTATTTGATTGGTTTGGTTGAGAGTTGTCTTGAAAAGGAAGAGAATAAGAAAGGAATTAGGGTTGGAGAGTTTTTTATTTTATTTTTTAAGAGAAAATTTATTTCCTAACTACACTACTTATTAAAAAAAAAGCACAAGGGTTGCCTCCCAAACAGTGATAAGTTTAACATCTTCAGCCAGACCTATCAGAAAGTCTGAATCCTAGGTATTTTCCTAGCATCTAATTTTATAGACACGACGATCGATTTATCACCCCAAATGATAAGCAGATAGATTTTGATCATTATTGGGATATTAAAATGGGTTTTTAAAATAATTAACATTTCTCGTTTATCCTCAATTCTTAGTGTCATCACATTTTCGAAATAGTTTTTAACCATCGTATTTCTTTAGAGAATGGAAGTTGTAAGAAAAGCAGAGTCTTTATAATCTTGTGAAAGGATAGGTTGGATGGGGTACGAGGTTAGATCAGTAGTGGTCAAAATTGGTGTGACTAACAAATTAGAGTTTATCTTTGGTTCTTCCTGAACAACAATTTCCTCTGATGGTGGATCAGTTTCCTTAGTCAAATTTGTACAATTGGTTAGCTCATTGGGAATTTGAAACATTGGTTGGCTTTCGGGGGTTATCTCATTTAAAAATTAATCATTCTTTCTTTTTTCTAAGAACACAGTAAGCTAACCTAGTTGGACTTTCATCATTGCTTCGGTTGGAATTGTAACCTCATTGGTTTGAATTTGAACTTCAATTGAGACGGGATTATCAATTATTGATGGATAATCATCAAAATATTCAAAAGAGTAGATATGGTCACTAAGGTTATTTTGAAAGAATGGTGGATTTTCTGAGATAGAGATATCCTCATTTTCTAATTTATCAAAATTTTCTTCTTCTAAAGATAGCGCTAGGTGATTTAATTGAGTTCCTTTGCTGACTAAGGCTTGACCTATGTCCTATTGTTGTTGATGGAGCTGTTGTTGTTAGATGAACTGTTGTTGTTGGATGAATTGTTGTTGTTGATTTAACAACTCAGTCACCAAGGACTCTAATGATAAAGTTTGAGGAGAAGACAAAAATGAGTCATTGAATGTTGACTCTGGCTTTACAGCTCTATATTCGGAGAAATGTTGAGAATCATAGGATTGTTGGGGAATTATTGTTGGATTCATCATCGAGGTGTTGTACATATAAAAATCTTCATAGTTACCAAAATGACTACCTTGAGTGAACTCGTTCTGACATGGTAGGGTATCCGAGGGAAACCAATTATCTATGTGGTATGGTTGGTCGAACGAACTAGGTGTTGGCATCCAATAAGAATTTTGAAAATGATGCATATTGGCTTGTGTAGCACGAAATATGGGTAGACTCGGACAACACTCGAGAGGATGACCATAATTATCACATAGGACGCATGGGATCCGAGATTCTTTACTAAACTCCATGACAATGCAAATCACACAGTCGATCAAACAATCACGAAAAGAAAAGACTAGACCTAAATAGGTTACCTAAAGCTAGATAGCTCCTACCTGGGTAGAAATAGCGCAACTAACCTTCCAACTTGATTCTATGAAGTCAATTTTGAATCATTCGGATCTTTAGATCAGAAGTGATGCACAATGCATAAGCAAGGGTACTCTTAAATCACCTTCCTTTCTTGAATAGATTGAGTCTATCCCCTCAAAGGGCAAGATCTTACTAGATACAAAAGATGACCAATAAGCACAATGGATACAACTTGAAGCGAAATTTCTCTTATTAAGCTTGTGGGCCCTAAAGTCGAGTTTAATTGATTTTAATTAATTTGATTGGATGACTAGTGAGTTGATTATCCTAATTAGAGCAAGGAATTGGTAATGACTTTCAATCCTTATCTTATCATGCCATCCCTAGGAGAGGGGTGCTCTTTACTACTTAATTAATTATTCCAAGTGTGTGCAAATTGGAAAAATAACATACAAAGGCAAGGAGTAACCCACTAGAAAAGAGAGGCGTGGGTGTTTCGGGATTACTTCCTATGCTAGACGGGGTGAAGAGGGTTTGAGTCGACTAAGGCCACCAACTCCAATTTTGGTGGGCGAATCTAAGGAGTCATAACAGTATTGTCCACCCGTCGTCCTTCCTTAGTCTATTACAATCCAAGCCTTCTTGGATAATTAAAAAAGTTATAAAAAATCGTATACAAGAGTTTCTAAAACAAAAAAACCTAACTAAAGATTAAAGAAAATTGAAGAAGAAAAAAAAATGTTCACCTACAAGAAGCAAAACAGAAATGTTAGTAGAAATGATAGTAAACGAACTAAAAAATAGAATCTGACTTACCACAATCATGCTGACTTTGTCACATTTTATAAAAAAATTTGTTCTACCCCAAATCGATATACTATAATAGACAATCGGAGATCGGAGCAGAAAGTTACAGTCAATTTAAGTTCTGTTGTCTAGGGTGAAAAAGAAAACGGGAATGACTTTTTTTTTTCAATGTTTTTTTCTTTTTTCTTCTCTCTTAAAACCTCAAGAACACTTGAACTTATAGAAAGAAATCAAAAGAAAAAATATAAAATAAAATAAAAATGAAAGAAATGAATTTTAAATCAAAACTTACTACTAATACCTTTACCTTTCCCCAGCAGTGACATCAAAATTCTGATGAGACTATCGTTGTTCTTCTCACCGGAGTTAATATTAATCTTATTTTTACCTTACTTGTGGGGCAAGTAGGGGATCGAACCCAAGAGAAAGGAGGAGTAGCGTTAAGCTAAGAAGATAAAATTCAAATTAACTAAAAGGAATTAAAATTATTTTTCTTTGTATTTTTGAACTTATAAGAAGATGTAAAATTGTTAGAAAATGAACTAAAGTAAATGAAATTAAAAGCAAGTAAACTTATGAAATTAAAACACCATTGGAGGTGGATCTACCTAGAACATGTTGATGAGCAATTCCTAGTCTCTAGCCTTTTTATAACTCAATCATAAGGACTTGGTGTTAGCTCCTTAGATCGTAAAGTTTTGCAAATGAAATCAAATGAGGGAACATAAACAAAGTAGAACTCTTTGAAAACTTGATACTACCAATTATCTAGTTTAAAAATACTTTATCTTGATCTAATCTAAATATAAAGTATCTATATTAAGAATAAAATGTGCAAGAAATCTTAAAGAGAACTCATAAGCATTTTAAATAAAAGAAATGCATGAAATTAGAAACAACACAAGAATTTACTCTAGGCTTTTCCACTCTCCAATGGAGGGAAGCTTAGCCTAATATCATTGCAAGAGAGGAAAGATAAGAGATGAAAGAACTTTTCTTCATTTCATGGAGAAACTTACAACTTATTCTTCTTCTTTTTTTACTTCTTACAAGACTTTTAGTCAAAAGAAAATAACTAGAAGATAAAAATACAAAAAATAAGAAAATAAGTTAAGAGCCTTAGATTAAATGAATCTTGGATAAGAGAACCAAGATGAACCCTTTCTCTATAGATTGATGCTCTATTTATAGAGAAAAATGTGTGTTGAAGAGTCTAAAAGTAGCCTCCACTTTTCTTTGCACAAAAAGACAAAAGAGGAGAATATGAGTTAAGGATTAGGACATTCCAAAGTGGGCCCAAATGCTTTTGCCTTAAGATTTTGATTCCAAAATATTGATTTTCTGCACAAGAAACACACGTTATTAGATTTATCTAGTAAATGAATTTATTTATGTATAATTAAGCCTAATTAATATGCAACATGGTGTTTCGAGGCTTATCATGATTATTACCTTAATACGGATAAATAGGGATAAAAATCAAGATAAATGTCCAGAAAATATGCGTATAATTGAGTGTTTCGAGACACTCATCATGGGGACCAACACTTGACCAAGATTCCTTATTAGAAGACTTGGCTAATTAGTTAAAGATCAATGCAGGAAAATTATTAGAAGATTAATGGGAGGATAAAAGAGTAAAAAGAGTAGATTTCTAGAGGAAAGATCATTAAGGAGAAGGATTAGAGTGTGATTAAGTTTTGTTAAGAAAATTCGAGCACACATGGGTTTATAACTACCCAATAGAATTGACCTTGAGTAAGGCATGGGATGTGCAACATTATGCTTGGCCAAAGGTAACCGTATTACAGTGCAAAATATCCTTTCAGTCATAGGTCACCTCCATACTGAGCAAAATTAGCATTGGGCTTAGGTGAAGTAAGACCAGGCCAAAAATTAACTTGGCCAAGGGTCACCCATGGCCAAGCTTAGAATTGAAACTTAAAATGGCCTCTAGGCCTTATCGCTACTTGATTGATGGGCTTTAAAGCCTGCTTGCAAAATACCTTGGGTCAAGCCTATTTTCGAAAGGTTTTGTACTCTCAGACTAGGCCTAAGAAAAATGGGGTGTCTACATAGCCCGCTCAAGTGCACCTATTCCAAGCATAACTACCTAACCGACTAGACCTTACTTGAGCGAATTCTAGAACAAATTTGTGAAGGACCTTAATTAGGTGAGTGAATGTCAAAACAACTTTTACCTTGACATTAAGTAACCAACGGCCAGAATAAATTTAAGTCTAGTTGATGCTTACTAAAGGTCAAACTTAAATTTAAACTTCGAAAATCTTTGGTTTTTTTGAAATGGTTCCCATTCGGTGAATTTAAAGACTTTCAGGTTGCAAATTTCTTTTGGGCTCAATTCGGGCAAACTAGAGTGTCTACAAGTAGGATGGGGTGCATAACACCTTCCTTATCTTACAATCTAACCTCCATACCCAACATCTTAATTGGATATGTTTTGAGTCACCAAATTCATAAAAAATAAATAAATAAATAAATAAAATGAATTTATAAAACTCATTTTTGGTGGCCATATGGCGACTCCCAAATCCAATTAGTATTACAACTAAAATTTACATATCAACAGGAAGAACACACGTGGAGAAAATTGAACTGAGGGTTGAGTGTTCAAAATACAAATGGAAAATGGATAAGATGGGTGCTTGGGTCTATTGGCTCTGAGCATGTTGGACCTTTCACATCCAAAGAGGGAATTCTCGGAAGGTCAAACACGTCCAAACTTCTGAAAGGGGGCATTATGGAGGGTCATCTAAAAGCCCAAAGATGGTGATACATGCTTCATAGGGATACAAGGATAGGAGACCTAACATGGGTGTTCTGAGTTGTTAGTTCTTGGGAGGTCAGCTTGGAGCTCAATATAGTGGGGCACAATGCCATAAGGCATAAATTGGGGGAAACTCTCTTGAACGGTAAGCCACCAGAGAACACCTCAAATCCCTGCATTATAGGGATTGTTGTGAATTTTTATTGTTAGAAGGATTTCAAAAGGGGATGAAATCCTAATTAAGCAAGGATTACTTAATTAGGCTAAGAATGAATTAGAAAACATCTAGAAGGGGTATTCTAATCTCATTCTTTATAAAAAGGCACCTACAATCAAATCAGAGGTAGCAATTTCTTTGCATTGAAACTACGTCAAAATTGTTTTGTAAATTAACTTGGGTATGCAGACTCTGTGGTGCAGGCACACCCAAGACGCTCTGAAAGAGCAAGGAAGCATCATTAGAGTTGGTGGATCTTTAGGTAGGGCAGAAATATGCCTCTACATTTACCAAAATCATAATTTTAACAACTTGGTTAATTATTCTGACCAGGCAAATAAGATCATTCAAATTGCATGATATGGTAACTCGTCCAAAAAAAATAATGTTATTTATCTACAAGACTAAAATATTATTTTTAAATATCAGATAAATTTAATTATTTTTTATTTGATGCTTTTTTTCTCCATCTCTATCGATCATGCAAACTCACTCCATAACAAGATTCTCTTTTGTCCTATTATCATTGTCGTCTATATGTAGACTTGCAAACTATGTAACTTCCCACAACGATCACTGCAATTAATTTGAAAGAGAGGAGGAAGGACCACACACAAATGGCCTCCTCTTGTTTAGCTTTTCAAGTGAATGGATCTGCTCACAGGCCCTCCTCCATCTCTCCCAAGTTTGATCTACTAAAGACTTCACTATCCACTAGTTTAAAGGTAAATTGATCACTTAACTGTCATAATAAAGCCTTAAAAATGTCTTGGTTTTGACTAATTCATCACTTCAATTCTGACATGTTATGGTTCTTATTATCAGCCTTTCTTGAGAGACTTGCAGCAAATTCCTATGAGATTCGATATTTCTAAAACAATTAAGCACACTTCTAAGAGGATTCTTGATGTTTTTGTGGATTCTGCTTTTCAGTTTATAGATCAGCCTTACCTCCCATCTCAGGTATTATTTTCGATTTTGGTTTTAATTTTTGGGTCTTTTCAAAAAATCTGTATGAACTTCGTAAATTTAAGAATACGGAATCAGGTCTGTTTATAAAAAATGGGTAGAACTCTATTTTCGTAAATATCTTTTTTTAACAACAATGGCAGTGTGTCCTGTGTCCGGATAGCTTACAGAAATCATATATATGCCCTTGATTTAAATTTTCCTTTTTTTTTTTTCTTTTTACAACTATATGCCCATTTAAATAAAATTACGTTTATGCTAGTTTTTCACTTTAACAAATGCTATTAGTTTGTAAAATGTCCCAAGAAAAAAATTAATTATAATAATAATAAGACTTAATGGGCACAATTTATCAGTTAATTTTTTTAAAAAAAAGATAATTCAATTAAAGGCAACTGTGTAATACTTAAAAAAATAATGTATATTTACTCATTTTTGTAATTCTCTTCAATATTTTCATACAAGGAAACTTAACCATCCCGAGTCTTCAAAAGATGTCTTCTTTCATATTTTTGTTTCTTGTGATTTGGAGTCATATTTTTCACATTTTGGATTGGATTTGCTTATATGTTAGTTGTGCATAAATTGTAGAGCAACTTCGCACCTGTGGGGGAGATTGGAGACGCTGTTAAGATTGCGACTATTGAAGGGAAAATTCCTGTTGATTTCCCTGAAGGTATCTACATAAGAAATGGTAAGTAAACTGTACTTATGGTAACGATTGTGTGGTGAATTTAGCAGGAAAATGTTTTCCACAAGAAAATATGATTCGTTGGTGTCTGAAGGCACATTTTGATAGAAAACCATTTTTCTAAGAAAATGAGTTTCCTATTTTCTTGTTTTTCATTGGTAAGCTGTGGGGCTATGAAGGACACTGAAAAGACAACCTCAACCCTAAGGAAAAGAAAATTCTAATTTTATTCTCTCATGATTACCCCAAAACCTTAAAACAATTATTCTTGACATTTTCCTTGTCGTAATCGAATTTAAAATTTTTAGTGATAATCAGTTTTTGGATTAATATTTTCAGGAAATTGATTTTTCCAATTAAATGTTTCTTTGATACACACCACCTCTCAAAAGATTCCATTCACAAGGCAACTGTGGAAAATGGCACATTTCCTTTGTTTTATATGTTATTTTATGTAATAGAGGCATTAGGTAGTCTTAAATTATTCAAAGTATAGAAAGAAAATGGAAATTTAAAATAAATGTGTTCTCTTGAGACCAATTTATTTTAATCAAAGTGGCATTATTTTAAAAGGGAATAATTCTTCTCGTAATCCTTTAGCTTTAGTTAGATGCTTTTCATTTAGTCCAAAGCTTATCACATGCATTCTAAAGTCATAACTTTAGATGCTTTTCATATATTCAGCCATGGAATTCAGCACCGAAAATGGGATAGAAAAACACTTTCTTTACTAACTTAGTAAGATTTCAAATCTTTGTAAGGGTCGTTGGGCCCACATGATTTACCACATTGGCAATCCAACACCACAACCCTCTAGATTTCATGGAAAAACTCATATTAGAAAAGAAAAAAAAAATCTGTTTTCAGACTCATCCAAGGTGTTGAAAATGGATGGCTACCAAACTCCTAAATTTAAAATTAAAATTCAAAGTTAAAAAAGAATTTTTTTTTTTCGAAGTTCTTAAAACATTGTCCTCTACATCCTTCTGGCATCAGATCGTGTTTTTGGATGCCACAATGTGCACTCACAACCCTTAGTAAAATTTGAAATCTTCTTAAGTTAGTCAAACTGATTTGACTCAATGGGATAATGGATGTGCTTTTCTTAGTGTGAAAATGGCAATGTATTCCTTACTTCACTCTACCATGCTTCAAAATATACTCGATAGTGTGTTAGGATGGATTAATAGATAATTACCATAATGTACCTCGAACACCTCAATGCTACCTTCACTAGTGATTCCATATCATTTCGCCTAATTGGGAAGCAATGTGGTGCTGACCAAAGATCCTCCGACGCTCTCAAGTTAGTAACAAAATTGCAAAACGTAGTGGTTATAAGATTGTCTCCTTTCATTGAACTAGGCCACCAATGTTTTACTGGCCAAAGATCCGCTGACAGTCAAGTTAGTACCAGAATTCTAGAACGTAGTGGTTATAAGATTGAAGAACCACCAAAAAAGTCTCCTCTTCATGGTCTCCCCCTTTCCCCCTCCCCACCCCCACCCCTTTATAAGCTAATTCCTTTCCTTTAAACCCTCATTGGATGCATCACCGATTTCTTATTGAAACAGATTCTTTCATATCCTCTCTTGGATCCTTGAATCAGATAAATGAAAGCCTCAGTGAGGCTAGAAGTTACCTATTTTGGAAAGGACATGACAGTACATGCAAGCACTACAAGATCCTTAGAATACTCTCCCAATCCTATTGGAGCAATACTCATCCCGAGTATCTATTCCACTACTGTTAGAAGGTTATTAATGGCTCAACCATATTGAGACAGTTATCTTCACAAGCACCATGGGATTGGGTTATGCTAGGATGCAATCCCTAACATATAGTTTGAATTTTATCCTATACTATTACCCCCTCAAGAGAAGATGCTAGCTTTCGTCGTCATCACGAGAACCACTTTAAATCTTTTTGGATGCCATCATTTGGATGCACCATTTCGAGGTTGATCTCTTGTCTTTTCAACATCTCTCTTCATTAAATGGATCCACCCTTTCTATGTTTAGCTAGTCACAAGAAAATCCAACAGCTCAACTTGTTCCAACTCGGAACCGTTGTTTCAGTCTTCTTAACCTGAATTTTTTTTTCTTGTGACATTTCACTATTGGGATTTGACAATTGATAGACCTACCACCTATCATCCTATTTACACTTACTCCGACTTAGAATACTGAAAGTGCCTTGACAACTTTTTGCATAAAAGTCTAATAACTTGGAGGATTTTATAGGAATTGAGAGTTGCCACCTAGTTTAGGTCTGGGAACCAAATATAACTCCAATCATGAAATTAGGTCGATCTATGTATAAGAGAGACGGGCAAGGGGTCGAGTTACGGATTTCGAAAGGTGTTAGTGCCTAACATGCCCGATCGAGGTGATCTGTCTCCACTGCAATCCAAGACAATCCTATGGTCAATGGGTGGAGACTAAAGTCATACTAAGATCAAAGTGATCCTAAGGTCAACGAATGGAGACTAAAGCCAAATTAAGGTCAAGGTAGGTTCAATTGTCGCCAACGCTTCATTGTGGGTTAGCCAATGGAATCTTAGGCTATAATTCTTCGAAAATTATGTTTTTGAAACCTATACATTAATAGATTTCTAAGAAAAAAAGAAGAAAAACAACAAGTGACCCGCGAAGGCAAATCCTCAGTGACTTGGGCTGATGAAATTGGATCATGGGAAGATTGTGTAGATGAAGGAGAAGGCTCGTCTTCTTGCTCCCCCCTTAGTGATAGAAGTGAAATAAGAGGTGATTCTATTCGCTCCATGCCTACGCCTTCTAGGGCGATATTTGTTTGGAGACCTTCTATTTAAAATTAAATCGCAAGGTATTAGTATGGCATGATAATGCATGTCTCAAATTCGTTTAATACACCCAAAAATTTATGAAGGAACTAACCATATCAATGTCATTAGGATCATTGAGACAAATCACGTAACCTTATGGACTTAAAATTAGATCAATCCAACCAGTTGAAGTTGACTAATTGACTTGATACAAAAATATTTGTTTTTCACTTCGAAGTGAATTTATGAGTCAAATCAACCAACCTTAAGGAAAAAAAATCAATTTTAATCATTCTAGACCCAAGAATCCATGAATCTTTTAAATTTTCAAAAGTAAAAATACTTTGATTCATGAGTTGACTTAGTGATTAACAAGAATCAATTTGATCATAAATGACGGTTTGATTAAAAGAATATTCAACTATCCTTATTTCACTAATAAGCTAGACTCTCCTTGAAGTGAGGTGTGACTGTTGTGGATCCCTTCAGAAAAGAAGAAACCGAATGTTATTGTTGCGATGTCGAGAACATGACAAAGAGAACACCGTGAGCTAAAAGGGCTATAAGGTGGTTTTAAAAGGTACTGTGTGGTGGTGAAACTATAAATAAGGGGATTGAAATCATGATAAATAGGGTGTTGCCGGGTTGCTAAAAATCACGATGAATGAGGTACTATCAAGCTGCTAAAATGCGAAGGTAGAAGAGGGGTCTGTGGGGCAGCAAAACAAAAGTGAAAGAGGGTCCTTGGGGCAACAAAAAGAAAATGAAAGAGGATTTTTGGGTTATTGTAGAAAGAAAGTGAAAAGGATCTTTGGGTTGTTGTCGAATAAAGGTGAAAAGGGACTTTCAACTGATGTAGAACAAACGTGAAAAAGGTTTGTCGGGTGGTTTAATTGTGAGGTTTGTTAGTTAGTGAGACTATGGGTGAGGAGGAGAAGAGAGGTTGAGTTCATGAAGGCTATGAGGAAATGAATGAGGGCTGCTGAGGAGTGTTTTAATGGTGATGGTGAATAGGGGTGTGAGGATATGGAGATGGCTGGAAGAGGAAAAAGGAAAACATAAGATGGAAAGAGAGATGATGATGTTGTCAATGTTGAGATAAAAAACGAAAAAGAAACGGGAGGTATGGAATGAAGAGGAACAGGAGGTGAGGTGAGGTTGGGTTGTTGGAAAAGATGGAGTGTGTTGATTAGAGATGGTGTTTAGTTGAAGAAAATGATAGAAGGTATGTAATATTTTTATTGTTTCTTCTTTTTTCTTTGTTGGTTTCTCTTCTACAAAAAAATTTCTTTTTTTTTTCTTGAGTGAAATTCGATCCCTAAACATGGGAAGGATAGGTTTTTATAGAAGTCAAAAGAGGTGGAGTCCATGAGGGATTCTCCCTTTATTTTTATGTTATTTCATGTATAAGAAAGAATGGAAAGATCGAATCCTACATGGACTCTCACTCCCTTTCTCTTATGGTTTTCTCTTCTTTTGTTTTTTTTATAATTCTAATTTGATTGAACCATTGGGGGAGCGATCCCCTGCATCTCGCCCATGTCTTATAACATACTTCCTCTAATTTTGATTGGTTAACCCCCTTTTTTATTGTGTTAATTTCTCAATGGTTTTCAATTTTCTTAATTTCCTTTATCGGTGATTCTAATCGTAGGTTGCATTGAAGGATGATTTCTATGGGTTTGTTTACAAAAAATTTAACATTGATCGAATCGATTGGTTAATAATTTTAAATTGCGATAGATTTTTCGATTAGTTTAAAATTACTATTTAATTAGAGGTTGATTTAATTTATTCTTCGATTGATAATTTTTGGATTGAACAATTTCAACAGTTCCCGTTATAATTTAGTATGGGTTCTATGGGGTCAGATTCTTGTGAACAGTGATAATGGATTCTGCCTCACAGATCCGAAGTCGCTATTGCCACCTCCCTAGTGATATCGGCGTGGTACCTGCCAAAAACTCTCCAACGCTCAAGTTAGATAAGAAGAGGAATAATTAAGTAAACTACTTAGACCTCCAATCTGCCCAAAAAAGAAGATCTTCCCCTCTGTGCAAATTGTGTTATTTACATATCCTTACTTTGAATCAGGATTTCCCTTTCTCATGGGAAATGATCCGGAGAATCCCCTGACTCCTTGGATCCTAAACGAAATGAGGATCTTCTGGATTGGATATGCTATAATTGGGAGATCTCCTCCGAGAACTCTGGTTTTGGTGCATATTAATAGGCGTTACGGATATTCTTTGATCGGGTTTGCCCTGTTTGGCAGACCAAGTCTTACTCAGTGTTGTATTACCATTTTAATCAGGCCAAACACTTTCTACCTTGGCCTGCCTTGCTGCTTAGTAGTGCCCCTGTATACTGATCTGTGCATGGTACCACTCAACCAGTCTAGACACGTGTACGAACTACATAACTATATGGTTATTTCCCTCTATAATTACCCCCTCTCGATGAGACGCAAAGTCTTGTTGTCTTCTCGAGACACGTAACTTCCTTCTTATTTGTTGCTGAGATCCTCTATAATGACTTCTTTCCTTAATAAATTGATGCATTTAATGCAATGTCGTTTCATATCTCTTTTGACAGTTGAGACGAATCATCCTTCATCTGTGCCTGTCCATGTGTCCCACTATCATCAGCACTTCGTCCCAAACTGTGATGGTTAGGTTGGATTAGGTTGTCCTCCCAGATGTACGTACTCCTTTACGTCTCCTTATTAATAAGGGACTTGTGCTAACTATTTTCTCTTACTGTGTTGCTACCTTTGTGGTCTTTCTATCTGTGCTAACATTTTTTCTCTTGTTATGATATTGCCTTTGTGATTTTTCTATCTGTGCTAACCTTTTTTATCTTATTGTGTTATTGCCTTTGCGATTTCTCTATATGTGCGTATGACTCTTTTTTCCATCTATCTCTTTTTTGCTTCATCGCCATCCTTACCTCTTTTAGGATGAGGTAACTCTCTGTTTTTTCCTTCTCTTTTCTGCAAACTTGATTTCGTAATGGCTGCCAACATGAACTGCTTCAACCTTCTTCTTCATCCTCTTCAAATGCCCTAACAACCCTCAACCTTATTTTTCTCCCTCTTATTCATATGCTCACAGCACCCTTACCACAACCTCTCTCTTTCTCTCTTAGACCATATCATTTTCTCCTTCCATTAGCACTTTATCCAAAAGTACCCCAATCTTCTTCTCCATCTTCGTTTAAATGTCCAATTAACATCTTTCCCCCAACCTCCTTATTTTTCACCCATGCCTACCATCTGCGTCATTATAGCTACTCAACCTCCATCATCTCCATTGACACCTTTACCATTCAATTACATTTTTCATCTTCTCTACTTCTCAACCAACATCCCAACGCTCTTACCATCATCATTTCAACCTCTGCAGACATGTTTTGGGTTGTACCCCCTCATACAACCTACTTCTCACAAAACGCTCATATGACCTACCCCTCACTTTCTCGACCTCCTCTCGGCCTCCATTCCTCTCGATTTCACCTCTTCTTCATCCCTATCTCACACTCTCGTTTCTCTCAAACCCCTCTCAGCGTCCTTCTCTTAGTTTTACCCTATCTCATACGCCGTCACAGACTTTTGACTTTGTGCCCTTCTCACAAGTCTCTTATAGCTTGGTGAAAGCTTGAGTATCCAGAAAGGATCCACATAACCAAATTCTAGTGAGAAGTAAGTTTTTTTTTCTCTCTTTTTCTTCTCCACTTTAATCAGTATTTCATGTGCAAGTTTTCTTTATGAATACATGGAAATTCGCACGAGTCGACTCACTAATTTTGAACATTTAGTAAGGTTGAATGTTTCTCTCAAATAGTGAATCAACTCACTATTTTGATGCTCAGTGGAGGGCCCAATTGATTTATATCTAATTAATTTCTTTAAATAGTGAGTTATTGAATTTCATGAGCAACCAAAGAATTAATCTTTTTTTTTTTATTTTTACGCAAAGTGAGTGAATCAAATTATCACTTATGGGTAATACATGGTTCAACAAGATTTTTTTTTAATGATTTTCATACACAAGGATTTCAAATTTTTTTGCAAAATACCGCTGAGTCGGCTCATTAATTTTAACACACATGAAGGTTTTAAAATCATTTTTTTGTCAAAAGTACATGAGTGAGTTCATTGGTTTTAGTGTTTGTGATGTTAGTTTACCTACTTGGAAATTAATTATGCATGTGGTGATATTAACCAATTTGGTAGTTAATTATGTATATGATGATACATGCCCATTTTTTTAATTATTTGTGCATATGATGATATAAGACCTGTTTGGTAATATTTATTGCTTATGATGAACTTGACCTATTTGGAAATTTTATACATGTAACATTTATACCAATTAAGAAATTATATATACACATGAGGACTTGTACTAATTTAAAAATTATGAATGCATGAATATTTTACCAATTTAGAAATTATGAACATTATGTGAAAACTGGAAAAATTGACGGGCTAAGGCCCACGAATTTTAGAAATTGAATTTGACGGTTTAAGATCGTCGAAATTCTTGATGTTCCGAGATTTGACGAGTTAGAATTGTAAAATTTCTCCCATCCTTCATTAATTTGATAGGTTCGACCCGTCGAAAAAAAAAATTTGACTCCAATTCGACCTCTTGATCCAGCGAATTTTATGAAATTTGACAGCCCAAGGTCGTCAAATTTGGGTTTTTTTCACATTGTGGAATACATGTGTTAGCATTAAATCCATTTGGAATTTTAATCTCTTTGATAATTATTTGTGCATATTGTAATATTTGACTTCTTCGGTAATTATTCATGCACATCGCATTTTAACTGAATTTCATCTTTTTGATAACTTGCCACCGAGCCTTAAGGCATTAAATGTAATTTGGATTTTTTTCGATTTATTATTTTCTTGTGTGTGGAAATCGAGGAAACTATAAACATAGGATTTGATTAGAAGTTAGCATTGACTTTAGCCTTTTTCTTTTGACCTTAGGATAGTCTTGGATCATAGTAAAGAGCAATCATCTCAATCAATTGGGTCCGGTGCCTAACACTTTTCAAAACTCATAATTTGACCTCGTGCCCATTTCTCTTGCTTGTAAGCAAACTCGATTCCATGATTGAAGTTATCTTTAATTCCTATATCTAAATAAGGTGGCGACTCCTCATTCCTTAAATTCTCTAATAATCATAAGATATTTTTCTATTTTAATCGATAAAAAGTGTCAATACGGTTTTAAGAGGATGGGGAAGGATTGAAATGGAATTAACTAGGAAGGGAATTGGGAAAATCGGAGGATGATCTCTTACAAGCTTTCGACCCTTGCATATATTATGCACTCATCATTAGGGATCCACAACAACCGGGTGACGGACTATCGGATCAGGCAGACGCAAAATGGGGTGTCCACATATATATGTATAAATAAGGGAGTTAACATCTTTTTCCATCTTCTTACTTTATATTTCTTGTACCTTTTTTTCTTCTACAAGCGTTTTCCTTTACATTCAGCCACTGCACATTGTCATTTCCCATTTTTAGAGTTTTTACCCTCTTCACAACTACCATTTTACTTTCTTCCCTTTTTTTCTTTTCATGATAGCTATTGACTTGAAAGACCTTAGGACTAGGTTTTTTCCTTCCATCCGTTGTCTATATGAAGGTTATAGATAACCTTAACAATCAAAAGGAAGAGGAGATTTTGCTCTACATTGGTTGACTTCAAGCTGCCCTTTGATTTTCTCTCTTCTTTCAAGAGGGAGGTCCAGAGCAATATTAATCAGTGTCTAGGCCAAATGGTAGGTAAGTTTTAATGTTTAATGGAAAGGTTATGAACATTGAGCAGTACTCAACCCATGACTCCTGAGTAGTTCCTTTCTCAATAAACTTGATTAAAAATGAATTTTACGATCTACCTCGTGATACTTGAAATCAAATTGCAAACAATTTTTATTAATTTTTTATAAAATGGAGAGATAAATCTTAGCATACTCTATTAGCAGAGTATTTTCTTGTGTTTAATAGTCAAATATAATGAAAATAGTGATATGAAAAGTGATCCATACATCTTCCTAAATGTCGTAGGCTTTGATATTTATAGACTCGAGATAAGAGAGTATTTCAAATAATGCCCTTAACTTATTAATTGGATTTTACATAATTGATTTAAATGGTATTTAGTTATTGATATGACCCATTTTAGTGGGTTTTGAACTTAGTTATGGGCTAATCCATTTGTTGGATGTATCAGCCCAATACTTAATGTGGGTCACTTGGATTTGTTGGATCATGAGTTTTATCTACAAAAATCCAAGTTATAGGAGGTATGTTTCAATCAATTAGTCCAATTTGGGAGTATAGGCCCACTAATGGATTTCAAGGACCTTCTTGCAATTTAAGAAATTGTAAGGTACATTTAAAAATTTAGATAACTACATACCCTTAATGTGAATTTTTTTCGGCCAGACCAGTACTCTCTTTCCTCCAAGTCTGAAGACTTAGATCTAGTCCATGACCTCCCAAGTTTAGATAAGCAACGATACAAGAACCCCTTTCCTATAACTATGTATAAATATACATCATCCATATATTTGGAACACATTATCGGCGAGTGAGACGGTTGATCCAAACCTATCCTTAATCTAAAACCCTAGTTATCGAATCAGATTTGGTCCACTGACAACCCTAGAGTAGCCCATCATAGCATTATTAAAAAGATCGTTTAATAAGTGTGGTCATGATGATATTTGAACCTTTGCCATTGTGAAATGCAGGCCCAAATCCTCTTTTTGGAGGATTAAAATCAACTGTTTCAATGTTTGGACAATCAAGTCATGTTTGGATCGAAGGTGAAGGAATGCTACATGCCTTGTACTTTATTAAAGATAATCAAGGAAGTTGGACTGTGTGGTACAACAATAGACATGTTGAAACTGAGACATTCAAGCAGGAGAAAGCAGAAAACAAGCCCTCTTTCCTTCCTGCCATAGAAGGAGATTCTACAGCCATTTTGGCAGCTTATTTGCTAAACTTGGTAGGTAATGTGTTAAAATTACATTTAGTACATGATGGACGTACTTACCCACTCAAATAAAAATACAGTAATGCTGGACTAACATTGAAATGTACATCTTTTCAATGTACAGTGGTGCATATATAACCCTTTACATGCTTTTCACTTGTATCAAGATGAAAAACATCTTTGATTATGTGTCCATCACCACGTCAGAATGTACAATCAATGTACATTTTAATGTTACTTCAGCATTATCGATAAAAATATATTAACAGATTTACCGTTTGTTGAAATTTTATTAAAATCTCCCTTACTCTATCAAGCTCATTGTAGAACAAGCCTCTACTTAACAAAAATCAGGCTAGCATGACTAGCTTACTAAGATTTCAAATCTTACTAAGGGTCTTTGGGCCAACATGGATCGTCATATTGGCAAACCGACACCACATACTTCTAGATTTCATGGAATAAATCAGATTACAAAGGAAAAAAAATATCCTTTTTGTGTTTGGTCCAAGATATTGAAAATGGATGGCTACCAAACTCCCAAGTTTAAATCTAAAATTAAATGGTGAAAAACCTTTTTTTTTTTAATTTTTTAAAGTACATAGATTTTTTTTTCCTTTATAACTCTATAGCATTTGATCATGTTTCTGGATCTCACAAATAGATTTGGTCAGGATCCACTCGAAAGTATGGTGAGTAACTATTTAAGGCATCAATTTGAATTTGATGACCTGGATCCCCACTTCAAGGTTTGCTTAGTAACAAACTTCATAAAGTACGGTTTGGTGGATTACAAACTTCATAGAGTAAGATTCCTTAGAGGTATCAGAACTCCAAGGGAGTTTTTGTAATAAAAATGCAATAGTTAAGTCTGTCGGGTGAATCTTTATCAAATTTATAAATATTTTAAATATTTTAAAGTGTGTACAAAGATTTATATTTTGTTCTCAACAAAAATATGAGGGTGTCTTACACAAATGAATACATCTATTTTTAAAATTAATGAATTTTGGATAGTTTTTAAATTATTTATAGAACATAGTATTTATCTGTTTTGTATGTTTTTAAGGAAAATCGAGATATATTGTATTGAAAAAACTGAAATTTTACTTTTATACTCCTTTGATTTAATCATAGTAACAACCATTGTTTTAATTTAAATTGCAAGTATGCTGTTATCGAAGATTGACATTCTCATAATTATATATAAAAAATATTGACAATTTTTTAAATAGTAGCATAAGGGTATTTTGGTAACTTCATCTAAAATGACTTGTTTTTTAAAATTGAATTTATTTTTCATTAGGAGTAATGATAAATTTAAATTAGCTTATGAACATGCATTGTCTTTTTTGTAAATAAGACTATAATGAGAATAGATAAATTATCTTTGGGTAATTTAGTATTACAAATGATACCCCCCTCCCTGCGAAATGCAAGATGAGGTCTTTAGTTGATTTGGTCAAACCAGTAATGGCATTTGTTTAATTTATGGTCTAAAGTTTAAATATCTAAATTACCCTTGTAACATTTAAATTATCAAAATGCCTTTCATTAACACTTTAATTTTGATTTTGATTTTGATTTTGGGTTAGATCAAGTTAAAGATTCCATAGTTTTTGCAATGGGTGGAGGCTTGGGCTCTTTGGTGAGCTCTTTTCAATATTTTGAATCAAGGCTTAAGTTTTTGTGTTAAAAAATTAGGCCATATGCTTTCGTTCTTTATTGCAACCAGGGGGGGGAGGTAGAACTAATATTCATATTTACAAGATGGGGTATTATTAAATTCATTTTCTACATTGTTTCATCTTTCTGATTTGATTTTTTGATTTTATAATTTTTCTTAGTGTTTTCCATGTGGAAATTCTAAGCATTGGGGGTCAAAGAATGCGTTTGAGTTGGGCTGAAAACGATGAGAATGAGATGAACACGAGAAAATTTATGTTGAAAAATTTAGTTGATAATATTGAAAAGGATGAGATTTAACTTCAAAACAACAATATTTAAGTTTAGATCAATGAGAAATATGATTGAAAATGATTAGGGTTCTCATGGCTATCATGTTTAGAGTGATTAAATCAAACACATTTAGGCTGTTTTATCGGAGGACATTTTCATAATTTCAACAAATGAGCGTATTTTTGATATTTTTCCCATCTCTATTGAGAAATTAGTGTATTTATTAATGTTTTGACCAAGTCAATGAAAGTCCAAAGTAGTAGATCTTGTCTTGCATTTTGGAGGGAGGGGGGGGGGTATCACTAATTTCATCAATTTTATTGGGGGGTATTACTAAATTACCCATTATCTATTCACGTAAATAATTTCAAAAGGCATCCGGATTAAAAAATTCATGATCAAAGTATATTATAAATAGTTAAGTAAATCGGTCAACTTTCTACTTGATTTCAGGCATTTTTGAATTTGATAAGTTCACGAATTGACTTGGTGATTTGCCAAGTTGATTAAGAGAATTTGGTCCATTGAGCTTATTGGACGAGTCACCTTGATATCCAATCAAGTCAAGACAACTTGGCCAAGTTTCGAGTGGACTCGACAAGTTACAAAACTATGAGTCTTATTAACACATAATCTTCGTTTTGCAGTTGAGATTTGGCAAAGTTAACAAATACATTAGCAACACGAATGTTTTCGAGCATTCAGGGAAGTTCTACTCAATCGCTGAGAATCACTTGCCACAGGAGTTCAACATCTTTACGTTGGAAACATTTCAGAATTGGGATGTTGATGGAGCTTGGGACCGTCCTTTCACTAGCCACCCCAAGGTTCCTTCTTTTTTCCGTGCCCCCTCTAAAACATTATTGTCCATAAATTTTAGTATTTTTTATTTTATTTTGATCTTTATCATAAATTTTAGAGACTTGATTTAACTAACTTTTTGTTTTAATGATACAGAAAGCTCCAGTAACGGGTGAGTTAGTAACAATTGGTGTGGATGCAATGAAACCTTTCTTTGTTTTGGGAGTCATCTCAGGTATCTTCTTTGATATTTCAGTGCTATCCTATTTGGGACATTATTCGGTAATTTTGAGGTAACCTCCCTGTTTTGGTGATATAGACATACCCCTCCACATTACATTTTGGTGAATGTTTGAGATACCCTATATTTCACTATGTGGTTTGTCTTCTCTTATCGACTAATAAAAATATCTGAATGCCCTCGTCTTAAACCTGTAATAAAAAATCCTTTATTTTCTTCTTAAGCCCAAAACCAGTCATCTTCTAATTCTTCAACCACTAGAGTAAATTAATTTCAATCCATTATAAACCTCGTCTTAATACTTGATAGATTTAAGATGAGTGGTTTGGGGAAGAAAAGTCAAGGGTTTTCTGTTACTAGTTGAAGACTGGGCATTTAGGCCATTTTCTATTAGTCTATCACAGAGGATCAAAGTCAAGGGGCAGGTAATAAATTTGAAAACATGTGAGGTAAGTCAAATATTGAACCAAAACGTGGTTGGTATGACTAGAATTTTTTTTTTTTTATAAGTAAATCATGTGCCTTGACTAAGGTCTTCCATGAAAGATTACAAGAAAATACCTGAAATACCCTGTTCTTCAAGTTTTACTTTTTCTTCCAAGGAACCCATCGTCTTCAGCCTCCCAAAAGTCCCTATCCTATCCTATTCTTGGTGTTTGAATGTTGAAGTGGAAAAAAAAAAAATTTGTGGTTCAAAGATGAGGGTAAATATTTTTACCCTAGATGTTGAAAACAGTGGAATATATAGGTTTAAAAAAAATCAAGGGCTTCTTTGGGATGATTGCCAATTTCGGTTGGGGAGAACGCTAGGTACAAAAATCCTATAAATTGAAGGTGAAATTTTTGTTTGGACTAGTCTAGATTCTAGAGTTCATAAAATAAAATGTACTAAAAAAGCGCTACTCAAACTCAAACGCATAGTTTTCCAAAAAGTATGAAGATGAGGGCATTTATGTCATTTCATGTGAGTCTCTAAGAGGAAAGGGGCCTACGTTGTTGGCAATTTGAGAGGGGATGGGGGAGGGCATCTCTAATTGAATCATGAAGAAAACATTTTGCTGCTTAATTGCAGAGGATGGAAAGAAACTAGTACATAAAGTGGATCTAAAGTTCAATAGAAGTAGTCTTTGCCACGAGATTGGAGTTACGCAAAAGTAAGTTTTTCTTTATTTGTATTATGTTCTTTGCTTCGTTTCACTACAAATATATATGCAAATTAACACCCAGGCTTCCTTTGTCGTCTTTGTTATTAGGTACAATGTAATCATGGACTTTCCTCTTGTTTTGGACATAAACAGACTCCTAAGAGGGGGGCCGTGAGTATTTTTAACTTTCATTTCTCAAGATTATTGAGCCTTGCAAATTCTAAAAACTTTTTTGACTCCTTGACTTGGATCTTCCTCATAGAGTAATGAGAAATTACCTAAATACCCATTTCCTCAAATTCTAATAATAATATAAAAAAACCTTGAATTTTCTCTTCAAATAAAGTCATCTTCAAATTCGAGAACCGTAAATTAAAAATCCTTAATAGTCGTTTTTCCTAGGAAATTAAATCATTTCTTTACCAGTTTTTTCGGTGGTTTTATGTAGATTAATAAAGTATGATGCAGAAGGTTATGCAAGGATAGGAGTGATGCCTCGCTATGGTGATGCAGATTCGATTAAGTGGTTCAAGGTAGAGCCACATTGCATATTTCACATTCTCAATTGCTTCGAGGATGGTGATGAGGTAACCGACAAGAACAAAAACCTTAACCTCAGTACTAATTGAACTTCTCTTTCATATTTATGTTCATGATAATGCTGATAAGTAGACAAGTAGATCTATGGACACATCCTCATGTTTCTGCCATCTATGAGCATTAATTGCTTAGAGGCCACCCGTGAGGCTGCACCCTCACTTACTTTGTGCTTGTGATGCGCGGGCTTTTTCTTTTTTTAATATTTTTGAGATATGTCTCTATGTTTTCAAACTGATAGACATAATTCCCCAAATCTTAAACAAATGATATAGGGTGAGTTTTAAGGAGATTGAAGTTGAATGGTTTTTTGGGAAGAAACCCAAAAATATGATTTGTACAATTAATCCTCATAATTTTCACAAATGTATATTGGATTTATGACAATTAAACCAAACTGAGTACAACAATGGCTGATTCGAAAGTCTTGTTGTCTATAAGATTTAAAGGCATAGTTGAAACTTAATTACTCACTCAGAAATTAATGTCAAAAACAGGTTTTGGTGAGGGGATGTACAGCTTGTGGATCTATCATACCAGGCCCTGAATTCGGTCGAGATAAGTTTGAATGGTTCTCAAGAGGATTCAAGTCTAGTGTTCCTCGTGAAGCAAGTTTAACTAATGACATGGAAGATGGGTTATTTTTTTCTCGTTGTCATGAATGGAGATTAAACATGGAAACTGGAGAAGCAAAGGAGAGAGAACTCACCGGAACCAACTTTTCTATGGATTTCCCAATGATCAACGACAACTTCATAGGCATTAGAAATAAGTACGGCTACACACAGGTTGTAGATTCAATAGCAAGTTCTAGCTGTGGTAACAAACAAATCTCTCTCTCTCTCTTTTGAATTTTATTTTCGTTTTATTTATTTATTTATTTTTCACATCAATCGTAGGCATGGCTAAATATGGAATGCTAGCGAAGCTAAACTTTGAAGATCAGCAAGCAAATACACCATCGAAGGTATGGGATCAATATCATTTTCTATCCATTTGGTAAACAAAGTTAAAAATGGGATTTTATGTTGGTTAAAGGATTGTTGGGTTGAGTCCCATAATAAATAATATCAAGGGAAAATTACTTGATAGACCCTGCAGTTTAACCCGGACTTTTTGCCTAGTTAGTATCTTAGTATCTTAACGATGCAGTCAATAAAATCTTTCTTTTTTTTAATGCCCCCCCCCCCCCCCCCCCCCCCCCCACACTGATAAAATTTCAAAATCAAATCATTCAAATCAATCATTCAAATTGTCGATCTTGATTATTTGAATCGTAAATGTCAATGATTCATGTTCAATTGCCAAGATTTATATTCATTGATTTCTCCACGTTTGTAAAAGGTTTACCTCCACTATTGGAAAATGAGTTGAATTGTTGATCTTGACACAACCGTTTATAGGAATAAAGCATCACGTTATCTCTAGATTCAATACGGCTTTAATTAAAACAGTATCTTTCTAACTGACTGACAACTGACAATTGAATCTCATAGTGGTCTTCCTCAGGCAATAAGCTTGAGTTGATAGCTTTAAATTAAACGAGCTATGCCTCCAAGCTGTGTATAATCAATTTTGTCTTTTAGAGAGGTAGAAGCGGGAACCTCAGGTTGTGCTTAAGAGAGATGCTAGATATTATCTCATTATTAAGCCTAAGAAACAAGAAACAATCACAAAGGAACGAGAACAATGACTATAATAACGGCTAAGTAAATCGGGGGCAAAAGGTAGAAGCTCTTCCCACTCTATTTTCACCTCCTCGTTAAAAAACCAAGAAGCCACTATGATATATAAGGAAAGAGAGCTGATTTTGTAACTCAACCTGGCAAGATGACTCAAAAACTCACCCATGTGGCATGGGCAAAGGACCGTAGATTCTTTCCCTTTAGATACACAATTGACCTGTCATCTATAGTTGTGTATCCCGAGGGTGCAATTGTGTATCTTGAGTGAAAGAATCTATGATTCTTTGCGCATTACACATCGGTGAGATTTCGAGTCACACTGTCAAGTTAAGTTACAAAATCATTAGTCATAAGGAAAAGGAAACAATACAAGGGAATGAAACTTGTAGACAAACGACAGGGCACAAACTACGAGAGTTGCACTCGCTCGACGTGTTTAGAAAGAAATCTCTTCGTCAGTCAAAGTTCATTAAGTAATTTTTCCTAATATTAAAGGGTATTTTTATAAGTACCGTTTTCATAAAAAGTATAGTGCATATGTTAATGTGTATGGAAAATAAAAAATAAAAACCATGAATATATACAAATTGACTCTATTGAGATGTCACCGATCTTTGATAAGTTACTACAATGGTGAGATGGCTAAGACCACACCTTAGGAAGTGGGTGTCTTGAATTTGAAACCCCTTTTGAAGGGCCATCCTCAGGGATTTATTCTAGAAATTACTTGGTGCATGTAGGAGGAGGGGACTGCAAATGCCTCGAGGATTAATAGGGTGCTCTAAGAGGCTTGGACTCAGTTTCCAATAAAAATAAAAATAAAACTAAAAATAAAAATGATTAACTTAGGATTAATATCTCGTTCGGATGCCTCCAAAACCATGCCATATCCGATATTTAGAATCTTGTTAATATTTTTGTTTTGCAACCATTGTTTTAAATCTTGGTAACTCTTGTGGATAGATGTTGTAGAGGCTTTTTAGGGCTTCCATTCCTCGAGATGAAAACTGTCTTTAGATTGAAGACTTGATCCTAATAGTTTTCTTCCTTGTTGGTGTTGACTTTTTATGATGTTGGGCTTAACCTTGACCTTTTGGCCTCTTCCTTTTCAATATGGTGGTCTGACTCTCCCCTATTCCTTTGTGACTTCTAGGATGGTAGAAGGTAAGAAGGTGGGAAGGATAGGGTCCCAGTGTGGTGTCTGTCAACGATCCTTTAAAGATTTAGTTAGTACTCAAATAAAAAAGAATGAATGAAGATAAAGATGAACAATAGACTTGTAGAGTGATTTTTTATTTGTCGAGTCCTAATTAGTCATTTTCTTAGTTTGGTAGGTTATTTTTCATAGACAAGATTCAAAGACAAGTGTCACCACACGAGTGATCTGGGTATTAGATGAGTTTGTTTAGCTGGGGTGCACTTTAGTGTTTTGGAATATGGAACCATTGCTTGTCAATAAGATTTAAATTTGATGTGTAAGTCTTCCAAGACATCAATACGAAGAAGAGAAATGTAAGATTCTAACATGTGGTATCTCATCAATATGAAAAAAATTTATTTTGTTTTTATCCATGTGAGAAGATGTGCTCAAACTCAGATACATACTCGGGATTGTTTATGTGCTATGGATCAAGTTGGATACGAGTTAGGGATCAGATTAGGAACAAGCTAAGGTTAATAAGATCTCGGGTTTTAGATCAAGAATGAGCTAGGGATCGAACACAAGCTCGAGCTCATGTCGGAAATATGATACCTCTCATCTATGAGTTGCTTTAACATATGTTTTAAATGAGTCTAGGAGCTCGGGCTCTGCATTTCTTATGAAGCTAGTTTTGAACCTTAGGGGTGGACATATCAAGGCATGTCACACTTTCTCATTCCGATAAGTTTTGTGTATTTTGTTATGAATAAGGGGACTTGATGTATGAAAGAGCTCTTAACTCTTCTAGGTTGGTCTTGATAGGCTACAGACACTGAGTCCAAGTTGAGGTCTGGCCAGATTGATTGATTTCTTTTAAGTTGGTCATAGCTTGTCATCTTACAGTTATTAACCTAGTGTCCTACCATGCTTTGTTTTTGAAAGATCTCGATATGTACCAAACATACACTCTACTTACAAAGTTTTAGATAAAATTCATTCCTTATCATTCCTTGGGCTTGCCAAGGTGCTGAATTGTGTACCTTCAACTCTTCTCTCGATCTGTAATTTTCTAATGACTTCGTTCTCAATAACTTGGTATAAGAGTGTTGGCCCTTTGATACTTTTGAAGGGGATGTTTGTGCTTCTGATGCTTGGTTGAAACCGTGCTTCGTACTCTTTATGATAGGGATAAGAACTACTATTTTTCTTCTTACTTTAACATACTCAGCTCCGGGTATAGAGCTTGGTACCTTCCTGTTTACTGACTTGATTGAAAAAGTTGACCCATATATTCTTAGTGCCCCACCCCCGGTTCCCTCAATCGTTCGTGATACGTGTATTTATCATGTAGCGAGACAAAAATGGTCTCCATAAATGTTAAGATTCGAAAGCTATACTCCCAAGTGTTTAAGTAACATTACCAAGTCTACACTTTCCACTACGTCTAACCTAACCGATGAATATTTGGGCTTTTTCTTGTGGATCTAGAAATCAAAATTGAACTTTATTTTAAATTTCTGTGTTTCATTCAAAAATTTCTTTATCATGAAATTATGAGCTGGAAGTTCCTAAAACCAACTGCTATTATTAGCACTATCTTGGCCCATCTAAGAGAGGGCCAAGTTCATAGGCACTAGGCCCCAAAGAGTGCTGACCATTTCAACAAATCACACATTGAGTTGGGTAACTGTTAATTCTTGGAGTGTATATATGATACTATGCTTAATGTCCCCTCAACATTATTATGAACTATTTTTTTTCTTCCTCATTGTCATGTAATAACCTCATTTTTCATACCAGATGAAGGGACATATGGAATCTGAAGAACTCATAAAGGTTGAGTATCATAAGTTTGAGGGGAACAACTTCAGCTCTGGAGCTGCCTTTGTCGCAAAGCATATTGGAGTCTCTGAGGAAGACAATGGTTGGATCGTCTCTTTTGTTCACAATGAAGAAACTAACACATCACAAGTAAGTTAAAATCTGTTCACAATCCCACCCACTAGTCTCAAATAACACATGGAAATCTTTCGTAGGAGTTGTTTAACTGCTTATTATCCTTCATATTTGCTCAGAAAATAATATATTTTTTGTTAATATTTTTCTTTGAAGTATTAATTTGAGTTTTATGTATGGATATCCACCAAGGGTTTGGTAACCATTATATCTAATTAATTAATGGGAACAGAACCAATTACAATAGTCAAAGTACAAAGATTCTTACTTATAAAAAAAATAAAAAATGAAAAAAGTACAAAGATTCTGAGGCTGTTAGGTAACAGGATACAGAATCCATTTTTGATGAGTGTGTTCAATAGTAAGAAAAATGTATCTCAAACAATAAAACAAGAAATGTAAAAGTCAGAATCAAACATGTGTCCCGAGCATTGTAAGACAAGGCATATTTTCAGAAAGAAAATAGTTAAAAGGCATTTTGTACCTTGAACAATTAAAAAGATAAAAAAAAAAAATTGTCCAAAAAAATACACTTTTGTATTTTAAACATGATTTTTACATTTTAAAAATGCTTTTCATTCAACCAAAAAACAAATTGTTTCATAGGGACTATGATTTTTAATTTTTCCAATAGTGTGATATTTCTACATAGATAGATTCTTCTTTTTTATTTATTTATTTATTTTTTGCTTGGAAGTTTTCCCCTTTTTGTTTTAAGCCCATATCAAAACATGATCCAAGGAACTTCTATTTACCCAAGGATAAAAACCTACTGTTGGATTTCATGTTTTAACAATCGGGAAGCTACTTTTTATATTAGTCAAGTAAGAAATGGGAATCTCTCTTTTTCTCTTTTTCTTTCACCATGGACTCAACTTGACCAAATGACATGGGATCTAGATGGATTATTCTGAATCCAATATGAGATCTTATATGATATTTTAGTAATAGCCTTACAAAATTGACGATATTATGTTTACCCCCCTGTAAAATGCAAGGTTAGGTTGACCTTCCTTAACAAAAAAGGTGATGTTCCTTTTTGTTGATGAATTAATGGTGAAATTTAATTTTATTTCAAAATACTCTCCAGAAATTAATTTACTAAAATCAAAATTTCACCCTTAATTTTTGAAAAAAAAAAGAAAAAAGGGACATTGACTTTTTGTGAAAGGTAAGTTAATCTTCCATTTTGATACAAGTAAACCTAATATCCCAAAGGTATTACTAAATTTTCTGATCTTATAAGATGGTCCTAGATCAATGATGGCCCAAACTTTAGGGACTTGATCTGAATATTGGATGGGATTCGGATCCAAAAGTTGAAAATAGTTGGAAGAATTTTGTTTTTGGGTAATCATACTTCTCCTCTTTTACAGGTTCATATAATCGACGCAAAGAATTTTGAGGGTGAGGCTGTGGCGAAAATTACACTTCCGCATAGGGTGCCTTATGGCTTTCATGGGACTTTTATTTCATTACCCATTCAAAGGTAGTAAACTGAGTGCTTTGGGGTGTGGATAGTCAGCTTGTAATTACCATTCGTTCTATTTGTTATAATTGTGGTTTTGTATATAACAACAAAATCGGGGTTTAGTGATGTATTACCCCTTAATTAATGTGACCTATCAAAGACAAATGTGTGATCAACAATTTATTGTTTAGGGTGATGCAAAATATGATAAAATTTACAACACAGATGGCATACTTTTACCGTGGTGAATTAGGATTTAATAGTCTATCTTATCTTATCCCTAATTTTCATGCGATAGAAGCAGCAAAATCATCCTCATTGGCACAAGATATTGAACTTCAAAACTTAGCATAACCCCGGAGAGTGTTTGAGATGTCAATATGGTTTTAATCATGGGTTTTAATGGATTTATATGCTATTTCAAATATGTTCCCAGCCATTTATCATTTTAGTTTTATAATTTTTTTCTTTTAACATGCTTAAGATAAGCATTATTCATCCATTGATTGTGTCCATTGGTAATATTGTTTGACAATTAGATAACTTAGGTTTGTAAACTTTGGACTGCACTATTTTTTTGATTAACTTTGTAGTGGAGGAGGATAATATATATATGACATCTTCTTTAGAGGGCATTTCTCCATTGAACAATAGTAAGAATAAGGTCTATAACGTTGGTTTATAACCGACGTTATTGTCTTTTAACATCACCTTCAATGTCAGTTAAAAAATAGATGCTAAATCAGCTGATCTCTTAAAAGCAGGGTTATAACGTTGGTTATAATCCGACATTATATTTCATTAATAACGTTGGTTTTTTATGTACCAACAACATCAAAATTAAATCAATAATAATTTTTTGTTATATAACGTCGATTTTACAAAAAATCGTCGATATATTTATGATATAACATCTACTTTTTATTAAATCGACATTATTTAACATATAAGACGTCGATTTCAATAAAATTGACGTCTTATCTATGTATTTTTTTGTTTATTTATTTATTTTTTCTCTCGGCAGTGCCCTGTACACATACATGCAATAGAAACATAACAACCTACAGAAACATAAATACAAATATAGAAACCACCACCTACATCATGCTACCATGACCACCTGCACCATGCTACCACCACCAACACCATGCACAAACAAAAATAGAAATGAAAAAACATCATATACTTTTGTAAATACGCAGGTTTCGAAACCTTTTTGAAGGTTTTTAACTCATCTATGCGGGTTTAGGAGTCGTCACCACTCAATTAAGGTATGAATGGGTACCATAGATGTTTTTTAAAAATCTATTTTCTTTGGCTTGTAGTGGTTCACATATCCCAAAAGGATAGGAAAAAAATTTACTTAGAGAACTAAGGTAAGGAAGTTCGGTTAAGGGACAAGAAAAGTGTTAGGCACATAGTCTTTCCCATCCTAAGATGGTTACTATGGGGTAAGATTCCTGTGAACGGTATGATGGACTTTGCTTCACGGATTCGAAGTCATTCCTACTACCTCCCTTGCTAGTGCCAGCGTAGAACCTGCTAAAAACTCTCCAACACTCAAGTTAGAGAAGTAGATGAATAATCTAATCAACTGATTAGACTTCCAATCCACCCAAAAAAAGATCCCTCCCTTAGTGCAAATTGTGTTATTTATAGATCCTCAAATCGAATCAGGGTTTCCCCTTCTTACAGGATGTAATCTCGATGAATCTCTTGATTCCTTGGATCCTAAACGGAATTGGGATCTTTTGGAATGGATATGTCATAATAGGGAGATCTCCTCCTAGATTTCTAGGCTTAACGTGTGCATATCTGGATTACGGGTATTCTTTAACTATGTTCGCCTTGCTTGGCAAACCAAGTCTCTATCAGTTTTGTGCTACCCTTCTAGCCATAACAAGTGCTCTCTACCTTGACCTACCCTTCTGCTGGGTAGCCCCCCATATGCTGATCTGTGCATGGTACCACTCTATTGGCCTGGATATGTGTACGGTCTAAATAACTACGTAGTTATTTCCTTCTACAATTACCCCCTCTCGAGGAGACGCGAAGTCTTGCCGTCTTCTCGAAACACGTAACCTTTTCCTGATTGGCTGTCAGGATCCTCTATAATTGCTTCTACTCTTAATGAATCGACGCATTTAATGCAATATCATTTCAAATCTTTTCTGACGATTGAAACAAATCATCCTTCATCTGTGTCCATCCATGTCCCCCACTAACATCAGCACTACGCCCCAAGCTGCGACGGTTAGGAAAGATTAAGATGTCCTACCAGTCATACATTTTTTTTTATGTTTTCCTATAAATGAGAAACTTGGTACTTACTTTTCCTCTTATTGTGCTATTATTTTATGTGCTTATGACGTTTTCTTATTCTCTCTCTTTTTGCTTTATTGCCATCCTTACCTTTCTCAGGCTGAGGTAATAAAAGAGACTTTACCTTTGAACGCAACAGTTCTATTCCCTCAGATTCAATAAAATTGCTCATTGTACCGTTCTCCTTACTTCGTTCTGTCTCCGGATCTGATTTCGGATCTCTGAGATAAGGTATCTCTTCCTTAGATCTGGATTCTTCGAATTTTGTTATCGATTTTGGGGTATTTTTCAAGGGCTTCTAGGTGTTTTTAAGGCTAAAATCGAAGTATGGGTGTTAGGTAAGGAGTTGGGACTTCAAAACTAGGGTTTATAGAAGGCTAGGGAGGTTTTTTGACTACTTCTATTAGGATTTTTGATTTGATACGAAAATAGGGTGTAAGGACCCCTATTTATAGATTTTTTTTAAGGGTTGATTTAGATAGAGTTAGTGTTTAATTAGAGTTCTTTTACTTAGAGTTGTGTTTTAGTTATAATTGTTTTAGGTAGAATTGTATTTTAATTAGAATTGTTTTAGGTAGAGTTGTATTTTAGTTAGAACTCTATTAAATAGAGTTATTATTTAATTAGAACTCTATTAGGGTTTTGACTTTTGGTCTTATTTGATTGACTTTAAGATTTTGACTTTAGTCTTAATTGATTGACTTTTAATATCTTGACTTTAGTCTTGCTTAATTGACTTTAATTTTGAATTTAATCTTACTTGATTGAATTTTAATACCTTGAATTTAGTCTTGCTTGGTTGACTTTAATTTTTTTGAGAACCCCCCTCTATTATATCTTTAATTCTTTGGACCCCCAAATGGAGGGGTCCTTAAAGAAATATCTTACGAACCCTCAACAATTTTGCCTGAGAGCCTGATTGATCAATTTTTTTAGTTCAAAATTTTAAATTAATTTCATTAATGTTTCACTTTAATTATTTAATATTTTATTTATTAATTTCGAAAATTTTAATTATGAAAATTGTGAAATTATCGTTTTGCCCCCAGAGAGGACTTTTCGCTTTTTAAGTCGGTTTTTTATGTTCCATGATGTTTTAGAATCGATTTTTCGTAAGGAATTTGATGGAAATATTGGTTTGTGTCATTTATGAAATTTTTTGTGTGAAATGGTCGTGAACTTTATGAGGGGCATTTTCGTAATTTTGTCAAATTTACTAAAAATTGACGAAATGATTTATTTGATTTTGATTTGTTGTTTTATGTGTTTGAGAGAGTTTTTCTAAGCGTAACGTAGGCTCTAGGTTCGTTTTGATGATAGGGGTATTTTGGTAATTTGGTCATTTTTTAGTGATTTTTATCGTAAAACTTCTTTTTGTCTGAAAAATAATTATTTCTAAGCTTTTGGGGTTATATTTTCCTAGCGTAGCGCGGTTTCTATAGTTTTTTCAGTTAGAGATATCTCATCCGGATTTCTGAAACATATCTGGTAACAAAATAAAGCATTGGAATAATCATCCATCATTGGAAACCGTTGCGATCGGGTTGACGAGTTGATTAATCAGGCGAGTGCAAAAATGAGGTGTCTACAGATGCCCCTCTTTGGCAGAGGGTTGAAACAAACTAGATAGCAAATCTATTTTGGTAGATAGTGTGATATCCGAATGCCAAAGCTAGTGACAGTTCATTTTGCAGCCTGATTTAGCAATTCGTCAGGATGTTCGGATCTTTGAGCGTAAAACTCTCCCCGAACTAAAAAGCTGTCAGGTCCTTGAGCATGAGCTCTCACTGAAGTGTCAGATCCTTGAACTTTAGAGAATTCTCCCTGACTAAAAAGTGCAAGTGTGAGTGTATGTATTGTGTGAAACTGAGCAAAGATTGAGAAAAAAAAACTAAGCATAATCTGAGCATAAAGTGAGCATAATCTGAGCAAAATTTGAATGTCTTCCTCTACCTACCCTAGGTGAACGAGTAATAAACTAATTTTTTGAAAGTCCTACTCTACCTGTCCAGGGTGAAAGAGTAATGAACTAATTTTTTTGGGAAGTTCTACTCTACCTACTCGGGGTGAAAGAGTAATGAACTAATTTTTTTGGGAGTCCTACTCTACCTGCCCAGGGTGAAAGAGTAATGAACTAATTTTTTTTTTGGAAGTTCTACACTACCTACTTAGAGTGAAAGAGTAATGAACTAATTTTTTTGGGAGTCCTACTCTACCTACCTAGGGTGAAAGAGTAATGAACTAATTTTTTTTTTTTTTTTTGAAAATTCTACTCTACTTACTCGGAGTGAAAGAGTAATGAACTAATTTTTTTGGGAAGTTCTACTCTACCTACTCGGAGTGAAAGAGTAATGAACTAATTTTTTTCTTTTTTAGGAAGTTCTATTCTACCTGCCCAGGGTGCAAGAATAATGAACTAAGCTTTGAGGGAACAAACGGGGGATTAACCTCGCATTTGATTATTATTTTTTTTTTTAATAAAAAGTTGGATTTTATGAAGATTCGGTAAATATTTTAACTCTCTTTGAATCTGAGGAGTTTTCAAAATTGCTATCAAGAGGGTAACCTTTAATTTAAAGTTAACCTTATCTTTTGGGGTTGAAATTGACCAGACTTCAGAAACAAAATGCCCCTAATTTGACAGGGAACATTGCACTGGGGATAATTGAACATAATTTGAAAATAAATGCCCCTAGTATAAGGGGGGAAACTGTACTCTTTAGAAAAAGGAAGTGCCTTTGTTATGAAAGTTTAAAATCCTTGATTACCGCAAGCGCAATAAAGGTTTAACTTTTAATTTTGACATTTTATATTGAAGATTTTGAGTCAGGCTCAAAGAAACTGGAACAAAATATTTCTTTCTGAAATTCATCATAGAATTTGTTATTTCTCCCCGTCGGTTCGCTTAGGGACATGAAACTCTTCAAATCAATCATAGATGAGATACTTGTATCCACTGAGTCTATATTTGTTTCAAACTGGGTATTGAAACTTGATCATTCGGACTTCTGATATTTCAGCTCGAGCTACCTTTTCAACTTCTCAACTCAACGGAGATTTTCTTTTATTTTTTGGTAGCTCTAAGTTTTGCCTAGATTGCCTATTCAGGTTTTCAATCTAGCGAGCATGCTCTAGCTTTTGCCTAGATCGCCTTTTTAGGTTTTCGATCTAGCAAGCTTACAATTTTTTCTTTTTTCCGTGCTTTGATTGTTGCCAAGGTCACCCTTTCAGATTTTTAACCTTGCGAGCTTGCCTTAATTTTTTCCTAAGTTGCCCTTTTGGGTTTTCAACCTAGCAGGCTCTTTTTTTTTCTTCCAGTCTGAACTTCTGGAGTTGCTATCTGATCATGCTTTGCTATCTTCCTTGACTTTTCGCACGGTACTTAGGAGGACTTTCATGGGTAAGCTTAGGACTGGGTATAAAAAGAAAAGAATCTTGAGGCTCAAAAACCCAAATGCCCCTTGTATGGCATTTCCTTTTAAATTATTTTCTTTTTCCTTGAATTTTCTTCCCCACTTTGACAATTTTTTTCTTTTGAATTTTTTTCTTTTGAATTTTTTGCTTTTTAGATTTTTTCTTTGTCGGGGAATCTATTTTTTTTTATTTTGATGTGGTCGGGCCTGAAGTAATCTCTCAGGTTGCCTACATACCCCAGAATTTTGGGATCAGACCATAACGTAGTTCAAATTTTCCCTCCTATAGGTTAGGTGATCGGGCTGAGAAAGAAAAATGCATCATTTTTTTTTTTGAAAAGGCTGCAAAGGGCTGAGAAAGGAGATAATGAACTGGGTAGCAGGAAAATTAATTCGGCCAAAAATGGCCTCCTTAAATGTAGTACCATTTGATCTAGTCAAGGTTGGTTGACTCTGGTAATTCGATTCCATCATGATCTTGAAGTCTAACAGTTTTTCTAGATAATATTTCCTTAATGATTGAATCTCTCCAATTGAGTTCAAACTTTCAATGATCGAGGAAGAGTACTCAAAATTTTTTTGGGTAGTCTGATGCTTAGATCCTTGACTTATAAGTGATGAACTTTGACTTTCTTGTCAAACATGCGAGTGACTCCTCTCCATTGACAGATCCAATCTATTTCTAACAATTAACTTCCATCAAGACTTTGAGATACATGATTTTCCCTTTTAACCAATAAAATTGCTTCCATATCATACTAGAGTGACCCTAGTAGAAGACTGTATTAAAGTGTAATATGTCCATAATGCAAATGGTAACTTCTCTGGCCAATCCCGGTGTGATGTGTGATTGACACATTTCCACGATGATTATCTTGAGATTTTTACTGGCTGCTTCAACTATTCCATCGATTTTAAAATTCCAGCACTGATACACTTTATAATCTCTCCTCTGACTATGTCAGTCAATTTTGGTTTGTATATGTGGTGTTCTCACAGGATGGGTATATATTTCATGTTGAACAACACTCCAAACTTAACCGACATATCCTCATAAGACCATGTAAGCAAGTCTTTTGAATTTTCTGAATAAATTCATCATCTCTTTGTGCTCCTCTGGGGATAAGTTAGTTCCAATCTAAATTTCTTGAAAATTATTTTTGTTCCGAGGTCAATGACCTTTAGTTCCTCGAGCAAGAGATTTATCTTCTCATTCAAGAGGGGGTTCCTTATTAGAGGAATTTCTCTTCGAAGTCAATTATTAGTTAACTCGTTAATGCGCTCAAGGTATTCAAAAATTTTCTTTATTCAATTAAATTTAGATAGGGCGACTGACACCATTACAGACTCGACAAACTAACTTGACTAGAACAAAATAAGAAATAAAAAGACAGACTTGATTATTGGATTGATAGAAAGAACTAGACTCAAGACTCATAAACAACTAAAGACAATTACCCACAACGGACTTGATTACAGACCGAGAACTCGAGAAACTATTTCTAAGCGGTTGGACTGAGTCTTCTTCTTCAGATTCTTTGCATTCTTCAGACTTACTTCTTCTCTCTTGGCCAAGACTGCGTTTGGTGGTGAAAACCTCATTAGGAATCGTCACTCTGGTAAGAGGGGGCTAGGAGGTTTATGATTAACTGATCGGATGAGAAGGATTGGGTCAAACAAGAGTTGAGTATTGGATACTATGTTCAAAGTCTGAGGAGATTGGTAAATGGGTAGAGGGTTGGTAGTAACATTTGGCTGTTCAGGGGCAGGGACAGTAACTTTTTTGGCGTCAATGAGGTCTTGAACTGTATGACGAAGAGCAACGCAACGATCAGTGAGATGATCGAAATTTTGGTGAAAATCACAAAATAGGTTGGGATTGTGAGAAGTGGGGAGTGGATTTGGTAAAGGTCGAGGTTGGAGAGGTGCAATGAGCCATTTACTTAATAGTTTCTGAAAGACAATGCTCAAAGGCATACCAAGATTGGTAAATTTCCTACGTGGTCGAGGTTGACTAGGGTTAACTTGGTTACTAGGCAAGATAGTAGATTGGACGGGTGTAGTAGACGTATTGGCTACATAGGCGTGATCAGTGCTAGACTTAGAATTGGTGAAAGGCTTTTTGAACTTGTTGTCCGAAGGATTGGAAAGGATTCCAGAAACGAAAGCATCTTCCAATTGGCTACCAGCTTGAAATAGAGACTCGAATGTAGGAAGGTATTGGGAGACTAGATGTCGGGCATACCCTTGCGAGAGGTTTTTTAAGATAATAGTCACTTGTTCTTTCTCTGAAGGTCTATCCCACATTTGTGCAGCCTTGGCCCTCCAACGACCGATGAAGTCAGTAAATGTCTCCCCATTCTTCTGTTTAGTTAACTCCAAGTCCCTTCTTGAAGTTTCAATTTCGGTATTGTATTTGTACTGATGCTAGAAAGCCTTTGACATATTCTCCCATGTACCTACTATAGCTGGATCTTGAGACATCAGCCATCGTAAAGCTGATCCTGACAGAGTTCGTTGAAACAGTAATGTCATATGTTCGTCGCTAAGCCCCATAATGCGCATGTTAGTAACATACACTTTAAGATGCGTTTTTGCACAACCTACCCCACTGAACTTGTCCATTTCAGGCATCACAAACTTCTCTGGCAGATGAATTCTAGGGATAATCTAGTTTTAGAAAAATGAGAAATCAAATTAGTATGCAAGTTAAAATTGAAAGTACAGACTTGCTAGAAATTTTTGTGTGCCTAAGATTTTAGAGGAAATCCACATGGATTTCACTATCTTGAATCCAAGACTCTTTTGAAAGCTTATGTGCTCATTTGGGAGCATCTTTTTTTTTTATCTAGACCTCAGGAAGTATCAATGGATGGGATATTACCATTAGAGGACTATGAACCTTTTATGCATGATTTGTGTCCCTTTTGGGACTGTTTTTTTATCGACCAAGGAAGTCTACATATGGATCCAAAGGGATTGACATCCTACTTATGGCCTTTTTAAATAGTGGTGTATGCATGGGTGGGTTTACAAAGAAAAGATTACTTCTAGGAGGTTTTACTCTTAAACCATTCAAAATAAATAACAAATTATAACTAGGAAAGTAAAATTTTCATGGAAAAAAATAAACTGTTACTTTTATTACTAAATAAATGCTCTCAAAGAGCTTATTGAGGACTTATAGGGGAGATTACCTCTAGGAGGTTTTAGTCTCTACGCTCAAGCCTTAAACTACTAAATCTATAAGTTTACATTGCTTGGAATTGAAAGAACATAAAAGTAAGAAGTACTCTCTACCCTCTAGGGTGTTCTTCAACTGGAACTGGCCATCTACAAGGAAATAGTATAAAGGAGAGATGTAGAGCTGGCGGATTTTCAAGAGCGTATATAGCAGTAAAAGCTTAAGCTAGGTTCCCTTAAGGCTAGTCTTGAGATAGCTAGGGTAGCGTAAGCCAAGGAGGATGAGGTTGAGACCAAAAAATTGTTGGGGTAACTGCATGCACAATACTCTTGGTTGGTAAAGGAAGCTTCTACCAAGGCCTATCACAAAGGATTTGAGGCTGCTCGGCTCTAGTGTGAAGAGGAGAAGGATGAAGAAGATAAGAAAGATGAAGGTCCTGCTGGTCCTCTTATCTGGGAAATCTACAACTAGTTTGGTGACTTTGGGCGAGCCCCACCCTTCCAATTGGATAAAGAAGGGAACTTAGTTGCCATCCTGGATTGAGTTCTTGTAAGCTTATAAAGGTTGGACAAACCATAGATTTGAATCAAGCTAGGCTGAACAATTCGCCAAATCTTGCCAAAGACCTACCTCTTGTTCCCGTTATCAACGTTAATCAGAATGAAGTGGTCAACCCTTCAAATCCTACTATTGAGGTCTCATATTTTGCCAACTAGTCATCTACTACCAAATAAAGACTTGTTTCTTGATTTCTACTATACCTTGTTTTTGCTGTTATTTTTTAAACTCTCCCATTTTTGGGATTTCTCTTGTACTCTTCTTGTCATTTAATGAAAACTATATTTTTAAGCCAACTGCTAATCTACCTTTATCATAAACTTTACTTTTTCACACTGTTTGCACTGCTTATATTTATACCTTACTACCTCTTCCCCTTAGGTTCTACCTTATGTAACTTTTATTGAGGTGGAACCTTTTCGTAAATTGACACATAGTAAGAGATTACTTAAGATTTTGTGTGGTATATCCTTTTGTTCTTAGGAAGGTACTCTCGAGTTATTATCCTTCAAAAAGGCTCTAACTCAGTGTTACATAGCATATAGCTTAGTACCTTCAAGGCATAGTTGTATAATGCTCAGCTCTATTCCCAAAAGGGATATGCTATAATGCTTTTATTATTCTAAGGCAAACTACAGTTGTCTAGCACTCTTTTTTTTAATATAGGTAGAAAAGGGCTACGAGAATTTCCTTCTCAACTGAATCAATTTGTGATTTGTCGCTCAAGACAGGGCATGGGCATCCAGCTCTTTGCTCTACTGGTTTAGGTAGAGGAGAACTACGATAATCGAACTCTTAGAAGAGTCTTACTTAATGTTATACCACTCGTGCCAGAGTAGGGCCCCAACCAGCTTTTTACTATATTAATTAAGGCAGGTAAGACCCAGGTAGGCCTGGACCCAGGTGGGGTCTAGCTTTAGTGCTATTGTAGTCGTGGCAGAGTAGGGCCCCGACCAGCTTCTTACCCTGTCAATTAAGGTAGAGAAGACCCATATAGGCCTAGATCTAAGTGGGATCCATCTTTTAGTGCTCTTGGACTTGTGAAAGAGTAGGACCCCAACTTCTTACTCTATTAATTAAGGCAGAGAAGAGCCACATAGGCCCAGATCTAGGTGGGATCCAACTTTAGTATTATATTACTCTCGTCAGAGTAGGGCCTTGACCAGTTTCTTACCCTACCAATTAAGGTAAAGAAGACCCACGTAGGCCCGAATTCAAGTGGGATCCAATTTTAGTGTTATATTACTCTTATCATAGTAGGGCCCCGACCAACTTCTTACCCAGTCAATTAAGGCAAAAAAGACCCACGTAAGCCCAGATCTAGGTGAGATTCAACTTTAGTATTATTTCTGCGTGCAAGCTACCAGTGACCAGAAGAGATTTCCTTATTGATAATATATTTTTAGATTACATGTGTTCCACGGTCTAGGAAGCTTTTGACTGGTCATTGTCACCAAATAATATGCTCCCTTCTAACCTACTTTTGCTATTATGTATGGTCCTTCCCAGTTCACACTTAGTTTTCTACTGTTTTGCTCTTCTATATTCTAGAATACTCTACGTAACACTAGGTCACCTTCTTTGAACTGACTGTGGCATACTCTCTTATTGAAGGAATTTTGAAGCTTCTCGTGATAACTCTTTAACCTTATCAGTGCTACTTTTTGTTTCATTTCCAATTATCAGCTGGTTATTTTAGTTAGTCTGTACTACTATTGACCTTATTGTAGGGAAGTTATTCTTTATTGGAATTACTACCTCTAGTCCATAGGCCATAGTGAATGGAAACATCCCTATGGAGGTTCTGGTACTGCACCATGCAAAACTGTTGTCCATCTTCCCTTTGCTTCTCTCAGTCTCTTCTTCAACATGTCTATTAGTACTTTATTTGTGACTTCAGCCTGTCTATTGCCCTGCAGATACCGTGGCGTGGAGAATAATTGTGTTATCCCATGCTCTCTACAAAAATCTTTGATCTAATCTCCTGGGAACTGTCTCCTATTGTTTAAGACTATAGTGCATGGTAGATAAATTGACAGATTATATTCTCCCATATAAACTTCTGAACTTCCTACTAGCAAATTCTAGTAAGAGGGAGTGCTTCTGTCCACTTGGTAAAGTAATCTATCGCTACCAGCAAGAAGGTTAGGTTACTTGGTGCCCAAGGCAATATGCCTACTAGATCAATCTCTCATTATGCAAACAACCAAGGGTTGATGAGGGAATTGAGCTGCACTGTCGACTAACGGATTATTTTCCCATATCTTTTGCAATTATCGCAATGCTTGATGTATAGAGCCACATCCTTCTGTAAGTATGGCCAGAAATACTCCTGGGAGAATATTTTCTGGGCTAGAAATCTTGCTCCTGAATGATTTTCATAATCTCCTTTGTCGATCTCGCTTAGTACATCATTCATTTTTCCTAGCGTTAGGCAGCGTAGGAATGGTCTTCCTATTGACTTCTTGTACAACTTTCCATTTAGGATGGTGTACTTCTCAGTTTTGTTTTTCACACGCTTTGCCTCATTTGGATTGTCAGGTAGTATTTCTAATTGAAAGAAATTGAAAATTGGGCTTATCCATCTTTGATCTCCAATTGTAGTTACCACAATAACCATCTCTAGCTCGTCAATCGCAGGCCTTTCTTAATAGCCTAATGGCAATTCTCATTTGTCTTGCCCTGTCAACAATGAGGCTATGAAGGCTAGGTGTAGACACCCTATTTTTTCATCTGCTTATTTGACAATTCGTCACCTAGTTTTGGTGGATTCCTAATGATGAATATAAAAGAACTCGAAGGTTTATGAGTACTGCTCGATTATTTTTGTTTCTAGTTTCCTTTCATCCCCCTACTCGTTACAACTCGACATAGAAGTTTACGCACGCTTAGGATCGCTACATCTTACGCCTGACTTAGCAAACATGTACGCATAGGTTCGTTATACAATTCGATAACTTAGAGACCTCGCTACGCTAGAAAAAATATAACTTTAGAACTTAGAAATACTCACACAGTGACTGAAAGAAACCTCACGGTGAAATCCCTAAAAAATTGTAAAAATCACAAAAATGATGAAAATACCCTTCATGACGAAAATACCCTTCATAAATTTCAGATGTCCGAAAAGTCTCGAAAGTACCTTCATTGCACTCAAAACGTGATTTCAAGTCTAATGGGACCCAAATCGATGAAAACAGAGAAATTTATAAAATTTTGTAAAAAATCATCAAAATGATGAAAATACCCCTCATATACCTCGGACCTCCGAAAAATCTCGAAAGTACCTCCATTGCACTCAGAATGTGATTTCGAGTCTAACGAGACCCAAATTGATGAAAATAGAGAACTTCGAGCAAAATCTGTAAAAATCGCCAAAAGACCAAAATACCCCTCAATATCAAACTCTACAATTTAGAGATCCCGATCCCTAGGACAATGTAAATCGAAATCCAATCTAAACTAAAAATAAAATTCAAATTAAAAATTAAACAATTAAAATTAAAAAATCCAAATAATTAAAATTAAAATCAAACAATTAAAATTAAATCAAACAACTAAAATTAAAATCGATAATTAAATCCAATCAAAAAAATTTCAAATTAAAAATAATAATAATAAAAAATTTGATCAACCAAAATAAAAATTTCAAATAATCAACCATCAAAATTAAACTCAAATTCTATCAATAAATTTAAAATTTAAAATCGAACCCAATCTAAAATCAAATTAAAACTCACAACTTAACCAATCGAAATCCAATCAACGGACCAATTAAAAAAATAAAATCAATTTAAATTTCAAATTAAAACGCAAATTAATCAACCCGTTCAAAATTTAAATTAAAAATTAAAATTAAATTAAACAATTAAAAATTAAATCCAATCAAAGAATCAAATTAAAATTAAACCAAACCAAGAAATCGATCTTAAAACCCACAACTGATCCCAACTCGATTCAACTCATCCTCACTCATTTGCAACTCAAAAATTAACTCAGCAATTGGACTTCTATTAACTCACGTCCCAATACATTCTCTAACACAACCATCACCCTAACCTAACTCAACCCAAACAATCTTTCTTTCTACACGTGGCCCACCATTGCCATTTCCTGTACTTCATCCCACTTTACACATTTCTCAACTATCCTTTAATTTCCCCATCTCACCTTCCCACCATTTTTTCTTACAAATAACCCTCATTGTCACCCACATATTTTAAATAAACCCGTCAACTCCCCACTAACGTGCTGCACCATTCATGTCTCCTACAAATCAGCCCCAATCACAACTTCTCTTCATAACCAACGACGAAACAACTCTCTCCAGCACTCTCCTCTCCAACTACTTGGTCTACCCCACATTGCTCTCTCTCTCTCTCTCTCTCTTTCTCTCTCTCCCATGTCCACGTTGGACAGCAACTACCCTCACGTTCTTCCCCACTCCTTCTCCCCACTCTCTCCCTCTCTCCCTTTCTCACATTTTGATGAGGAACACTATTATAAAAGAGAAGGAAAGCAACGAATTAGAGGAGAGATTTTTTTTGCTTAGCTGCCATTAAAAAAAAAACCTGTAACTTTTTTTTTCTCCATTTAAAAATCTGTTGTGGCCTCCCTCATCTCCACGTTTTCTTCTCTAACATCCCTTCCTCTCTCTACCTTGCACTTCTACCATTCCCTATCTTCTTTCTCTTCATAAATTAAAAAAAAAAAAAAACATTTTTTTGGGCTGCCTCCATTAAAAACAGCACCCCTTCATGTCCATAAAAAAAAAAACAGCAGCTCTTCTTCTCCATTTAAAAAAAAAAAATCTGCTATAGCCTATCTCCACTTCATCTCCCTCATCTTTACTTCATCTCCCTCACTCCAAATTTGTCTTTGCTGTCCCACATTTTTTAGAGAGGAAGAAGAAGAAAAACAAAAAAAAAAAACCTGCAACTCTCCCTCGTTGCACCATTAAAATCAATCGCTATTTTCTCCTCTATTAACGCCCCCATTGCTGCCCCCTTGGTCCTTCAACATCTTAGCAACATTGCCACCATTTTCTCCTCCATTAACAGCTCATTCTCTCTCATCTTCTCCATTAAAAATCATAAAAAAGCAACCATTCAAAAAGAAAATAAAAATGTGTCTATTGCTGCCCTTCACCACATTTTAGACCTTTTCTTTTACTTTTTTTTATTCTAAAAAAAAAAGAGACATTCGTTTTAGATTGCCATTGTCACCTCCAATAGCTACCTTCGGATTCTATTGAACTCGACGTTCACGCTAAAGTCATCGCAATACTTCATTTGATTCTTTCTTGAAGGAATCAACGCTTCCGAAATTATTCGGCAAAGGTAAAATCTTTTTAATTTCATTTTATTTTATTTTACTTTTATTTATTTGTTTATTTATTTTTATGTTTCTTGATTTAGTATGCATCTAAACTAATTCATTGATTTTTTGGGTATACATGGCACTAATGACAATTTTTGAATTTTTGAAATATTAGTATATCAATTCACCCATATTTTTTTGATTAATAGATCGATTGAATCAATTCACATATACCAAGTTGATCGACCGGCTCATTGGGTGTTAATATTTATCGGATTGATTCGTCACTTTTTGATGTTGTTGGGTCAACTCATTAATGTTGATATTAATCGACTCAATAAAAATTAATGGTGTACATGAAACATAAAAATAAAAAATCGATTTTCACAATAAAAATTGCGAGTCGATTCGCTAATTTTGGGGACATTGAAAATTCGAATCTATTTTATTTTAGATTAGGCATGTGGGTTAAATCACCGATTTAATACACGTGGCGATTCAAAAAAAATTAAGATTCTTTTGATTAACAAATTACGAGTCGACTCGCTGATTTTTTGATACATTGAAAATTTGGTTCGATTTTTTTAGAAATTGTGCATGCGGGTTAATTCACCGATTTAATACATGTGGCGATTTTGAAAATAATCAAAGATTATTTTGATTAACAAATTGTGAGTTGGCTCACTAATTTTGGGGACATTAGAAATTTGATTCGATTTTCTATGAAATTGGACATGTGAGTTGACTTACTGATGTTAATACACGTGGCAATCCAAAAATCGTATTTCTTTGATTAATAATTTGTGAGTTAACTTGCTAATTTTAGGAAGTACGTGGCAATCTAAAAATCAGATTTCTTTGATTAATAGTGTATGAGTCAACTCACTAATTTAGTGTACATGATGATTCAGAAATCAAATTTCTTTGATAAATATCATCAATGAGCCAATTCATTAATCTCATGTACGTGGCATTGAAAATCAATTTTCTATTATTCAAAGTATGATCGAATTGATCTATTAATTTTTGGTGTCATGTATGCCTCATTAAATCATGTAATTATTTTAACCGTAAGATTTGTTTAGTAAATCCAATGCAATTTGATGATGATTGGACCCTAGTTTGACTTTTAGTCTTTGAATGTTGACCGTAGGATATTTTTGAATCGCAGTAGAGACTGATCATCTTGATCAGGCGGGTTCGGTGCCTAACACCTTTCGAAATCCGTAACCTGACCCCTTACCCATCTCTCTGACCCACGGACCGACCCATATCCATTTGGAGTTAATTTTGGTTCCTAGACCTAAACTAGGTGGCGACTCCCTATTCTTTTAAAAATCCCCGAGATACGTAGAATGGACCCCTAATCCGCTATTTAGCGAACGGACGTGGGGGTCGAGGCGATTTCAGTGGCGACTCCACTGGGGATTTTAGGGTCAAACTTAACCCGATCCAAGACTATCCTTAGGTTGACTTTTTCCTCGAGTCAACCCAGTTGACTCAATGAGACTCTTATATTAGGCTAGATTTGATCCTTTCTTTCATTGGCATGTGATTAGATGTATTCAATTATTTATCTCTGTTGATTGGTTTGATGATTGGATGTATTTATTGCGAAAAACGCCCCGGGCGCACTTTGTCCCTTTGCATACTCATGAGCATGCATACGCATATTTGCATCATATTATGTCCTTATAAACCCAGTAGCCGGATCTAAGCTAACCTGGTCCTTCGGGATACGGGGGACACCCGTGAACGCTACAACTTCAGTACAGTACCTTCGGGTATATCAAACTGGAACATCACGTACTACTTGACTAGGTAAAACTGGAATAGTATATCGGTGTTTCGGGCTGAAGTTACCTAAGCTTCGTCCTAACCTAGCCTCAATCATATAGAAAGCCTAGAACTTAGGCGCGGTCCTACTAGGCCACGACTCGAATCGACCATAAGTGCTTCCGGTCCACACCGCTCAAATGGAACCCGTAATATCGGTCCAACCAAATAATTGTAATTGAAAAAGTTGTGTTGGCCAATCATTTTCCAACCCATTAACCGAATTGGTAAGTTGATCTTTCGGATCCATATACGAGCCGATCGAGTTAATTGGTTAAACTAAATGTCAATGAGGTGATAAATTATTTATTTATTTTATTTTGAATCCATTAGATAGAATTGGTCCGAATATGATAACTGAACTTCTTTTTCTGACCAATTATATTTAATAGATCGGACCTTTCTTTAAATCAAAATGTTTGAATCACATTAAAAATCGTACCAAAATATAGATGTGCCTTGTTCTTAATGAGAGTTAATTTTTTTTAGTTTTGGTTAGATGGCTCATGATGATGTACAATTGTTGATGGAAAGAGCTTTAGATGCGTTCACCACTGTCGAGAAGTACAATTTTGGTGCATATGGACTTCAAAGCGTATTCTCTTTCAAGTCAGTAACTGTCAATTGGAACCTCTTATGTGCCGCGGCCAATTTTTGGGACCCGAATTACCACGTATTGTTTTGGTTCAGTCACACTTTGTCCAACTCATGAAGATTATTATAATATTATGGGGATAAGCATATTGGGTCTGATGATTCATCTTCCATCGAAATCCAAATTCACAAAAGAACTCTCGAAAAGGTTAGGAGTTAAACAAAAAAAAAATAAGAAGATTCACAGATCACGGTTTACTGAACATGCGCAGACTTCTAGAAGTACACAAAACTCCTGAATAAGAAAATCCTGGGGATTTCGCTACAGAACCTCATAGGAAGGCCAGGGATTTTACTTTATGTATGGGGGTATTGTCAACATATTTTCTGATTTCATTTAGGATGGGTCATCAGTTACCGGGCTTCTTCGTAGATATTGCCGGGCAACTTAAAAACAAGGTTAACCCAGTCCCCACAATTCTCACCGAGACTTTTGAGGGATTATCAAATGAGAATGCACCAAAAGGGGCAGGATTTCGAAGGAGTCAACATTTACTTTATTTGTGGTTATGTATCCGACTTCACATCGCAGAGTTCCCGCAAATCAAGGAAAGCAAATGGGAAAAATTCACAAGAAAGGAAACATTGGTGGACTTTGCATCTATAGAAGACTGGAAGGACTGGCTCTCAAATTTGACTACACAAGATGTAAATTGGGATAGATTGGGATCAAGAATGGATGAAGGCACCGTGCTTGCTTCAAAAGGGTCTAATCATGTAATGCTTACTGGTCTGCTGAATACATCTTTTTATTGCCCAAGGATGATACCAAGACAAATAGGATTCCCTTCATGGATCCTAATGCTTCCGAGGAATCGACATCCCATTAAAGAGCTGACTGTGCACTTGGTAGAACACATAGCTACCACTTGGGACCATCGGTTACTTATTGAATCAGAAGATCAACAAGCATTCAAGAAGCAGAAGAGAGAAGTAGAAGAGCATGTAGGGTCCTAGATCGAGTCATCTTTGCTTTAAGATGAGAGTCTTCTCATTTCTTTTGTGTTCGCATTTGTCTCATTGGTACAATTTTTTAATGAGAAGTCTCTTTTTTTATAAGTTTCTAATTAACAATAAATCACCTCATCAGACATAAGATCGACTAGCACAACTCATCAATTATAATAATAAAAGCAAATGCTATCAAAAGGGACCAATTCTTAATTCACCTTTGATGGGGTTTCAGGATACTATTGCACCCAAACTTAAGCGTCCGCCACCTGGTTGGAGTCGAGAGTCAGGTCATTTGGAAAGAACATCAGCGCCAAGTGAACCATCAAAAAGGGCTTTTGAATCTGAACTCGCGAAAATTCGTAAGATCCTGACAGTCTTTGTAATGGATATGAACAACATAAAAAGTAAGGTAGAAGTGCTAGAACAGATCTCTGCGTCAACAAGAGACCAGCCTGATGATCAAAGGGGCAAGGGACTAGAAGGTAGCACGGCCAAAAATCTGGATGAGGTTTATGAACTTGATGGAAATGAGGAGCATTATAATGAGAATCCAATGTTGGCAAACAAAATGACTCAGTTGGAAACAGCCGTGAAAAACATAAAAGAATTGACGAAATCGCAGCAGGAATAGATGCTTTGAATCAAATTCCTAAGATCCGTCTGCCAGAAAAGTTTGTAATGCCGAAAATGAAAAAATTCAATGGAGTAGGCTGCGTAAAAACGCATCTCAAGGTATATGTCACCAACATGCGCACAATGGGCCTCAGTGACGAGCAGATGACATTATTGTTCCAGCGTACTCTATCAGGATCAACGTTACGATGGTTGATGTCCCAAGATTCAGCTGTAATTGGGACATGGGAAAATATGTCAAGGATGTTCTGGCACCAATACAAGTACAGCACTGAAATCGAAACGTCTCGAAGGGATTTGGAATCCACTAAGCAGAAGAATGGGGAAACATTTATCTATTTTATTAGCCGCTGGAGGGCTAAGGCTGCACAGAAATGGGATAGACCATCAGAAAAGGAACAAGTGGCAATCATCTTGAAAAACCTCTCACAGGGGTATGCTCAGCATTTAGTTGCCTAGTATCTTCGCACATTTGAATCCCTGTTACAAGCTGGAAGCCAACTTGAGGATGCCTTTGCCTCTGGGATCCTTTCCAACTCTTCTGACAATAAAGCCAAAAAACCCTTCATTAATTCCAAACCCAATATCAATCATGCCTATATAGCCAACACTTTCACCACCCCAGTTCAACCCCCAGCTCGAACCAATAATCAGGCAAATTCGGGTAGAGCCCCCCATCTACAGTTCACAAATCTAGGGATGTCCCTCACTGTAGCCTTTCAGAAACTATTGAAAAAAGGGCTCCTCACCCCTCTCCAGTCTTGACCTCTGCCAAACCCCCTACCAACTTTACATAACCCTAACGTCTTTTGCGAATTCCATCAAAGCCTTGGTCATCATGCTGACCGCTGCATCTCTCTCCGCCATGCCATCCAAAATCTCATTGATGATAAAAAAGTCATCATTCCTACCCCAACACAGCCAAATGTCACTACCAATCCACTACTTGCATATCAACCTCCGCCAACATTGAATATGGTCTTCAACACCCAACTATCATTCGACCCAGCTTCTCTCATCCATCCAATCTACACCAAACCGCCCAGTTATCCTCTTGTTGGAATAGATTTCACTGACGAAGTCTATGCTACAAACCATGAACCATTTGATCTAACTGAAGATGAATCATACTATCTATGTCCACCTCGTTATGATAGCCCATCATATACCAGCTACCTCTTGGCACAAATGATCTCGAAAAGCCCATTCTCTGTAACAGATGAAGATCCTTACCTATTGGCCGAAGAAGATGGGCCATTTCCACTCTCTTATGATGAAGTCAAGCACATGACACGGGGAGGGAGAGTCTTTAAGCCATCGGAACTCAGCGTTGACAATCCAACGGCCTTGGCAAGGAAGGAAAAAGTAGACCCCATCCAAAAAATCATTGAAGAGGATGATGTTGTGATCAAACAGCTAAAAAAGGCAGGCGCCAACATTTCAGTTTGGGGTTTGCTCATGGCCTCCACAGCTCATAGGGAAGCTATTCACAAAGCATTAAGCGCAGCCCAAGTTTTTCTCGACACATCTCTAGATCAACTAGCCAATATAGGAGGGGCAACCTATGCTGAAAATAGTCTATCCTTCTCAGACTCAGATCTCCCAAAAGAAGGGTCGAGCCACATAAAGCCGCTACACATTACAATTGACTACAATGGAATGAGAGTCCCTCTAATCTTGGTAGATAATGGAAGTACACTAAATGTCTGTCCTTTGAAGACTGCAACTTGCCTTGGGTTCAAAATAGAAGACTTCAAACCAATTAGTCAAGGCATTAGAGCTACGATAATACAAAAAGGGATGTACTAGGGACTTTGCAGCTACGAATATCCATGGGTATAGCAGACTTCCCTGTGAAATTCCAAGTCTTGGATATTCAGTCATCCTTCAACCTATTACTAGGGAGGTCGTGGCTGCATCAGATCAAGGCCGTACCTTCTACTTTGCATCAGAAGATTAAATTCATCAAGGACGGTTTGGTGATCACACTTCATGGGGATGCCAAAATTATGGAGATTGTGAACGATATAGAAACCAAGGATAAATCGTTGTCTAAAATTCAACCCGAACAAAAAGAAATACAACTCAGCGGGTTTGAATTTGAAAATATTCATGCTGTTCAGTGGGACGATTCTACGAAAGAGTTGGTACCTATCGATAATACGTTCAGTTGTAACGTGGCCAGCATGTTCAAAAGCATGAGATTTTTCCTAGGTATGGGCTTGGGTCGTAGACAACAACGGATCAAAGTTGCACCAGCCATTCAAGAAGTAGTTGGGACATTCGGATTGGGGTACAAACCTACCAAAGAAGACTGGGCCCGATATTGGAAGATAAGAAAAGATAAGGCAAACGCGAAGAGGAAATGACATATCATCGACCTAATCAACATGAAGCCTTATCGCAAAACCCTGAATGGGCGTTTTGTGAAAGCAGAAGAAGATTTCCCTTATTGTGATTTTTCAGAATCCTTTATCGACCACGTCACGGGTTCCCGCCAACCAGGATTTGAGATTTTCTTTATGATGGGTTGGCCTGACAAGGAAGAAGATAGAGCATTTGAAGAATTCGAAGGAGCAGGTGATTGGCAGACAACCGTGGATTCACTCAATATCGTTAAGATGTTTATCGAAGAAGGAAATATGTCAGTTCTGTCAGTCAAGAATGGTGTTCAAAACCCACAATCTGTAATCAAACCCGTAGTCGGGTCTCTTTCCAATTACCATGTAATGAGTCCTTTGTTGTATGTCGGGTCTGGTCATGATGAGTCTGTCGAGTCTGCTGTAAGTCCTGTCACCCCATCTACCTCTAATGAAATAGAAGAAGTTTCTGATTACCCCGAGTGCAATAATGATTTAACTGATAATCTGACTTCGAAGGATGAATCTTCTGATGAAGAAACTCCTATCAAATTAATTAAACTACTTGAACAAGAAGATGAACATCGAGCTCAACTTATAATGGAAGAAACAGAACTATTCAATCTCGGGACTAAAAAAAATCCTCAAGAGATTCAAATTGGAGTCATCTTATCTCCCGAGGAACGCGAAGGGATAGTAGATTTTCTTAGAAAGTTCAAAGATGTATTCGCATGGTCTTATGAGGACATGCCAGGAGTAAATACAGATATCGTTCAATATCGGATTCCATTGCATCCCGATGCTCGACCAGTAAAGTAGAAACTCCGATGTATGAAGCCAGAATGGACTTTGAAGATTAAAGAAGAGGTCACTAAGTAGATCAATGCTGGATTCTTGGAAGTGGTGGAGTACCCAGAATGGATTGCTAATGTAGTCCCAGTTCCCAAAAAAGATGGGAAAGTGAGAATGTGCGGGGACTTCAGAGATTTAAATAAGGCCAGTCCAAAAGATAGTTTTTCGTTGCCTCACATAGATGTATTGGTCGATAATACAGTAGGGCACGCCATGCTTTCGTTTATGGATGGGTTTTCGGGGTACAACCAGATAAAGATGGACCCTCGCGACATGAAAAAGACATCATTCATCATGCAATGGGGAACATTTTGCTACATAGTCATGCCTTTCGGTTTGAAGAATGCTGGGGCTACCTATCAGTGAGCAGGTGAGCAGCTACGACCTTATTGCACTACATGATACACAAGGAGGTAGAGGTCTATGTGGATGACATGATAGTGAAATCCAAAAATACCAGTTACGCCTTAATTCTCAAAAATGCGTATTCGGAGTGACTTCTGGAAAATTACTTAGATTCGTAGTCAGTCAAAGGGTAATCGAAGTAGACTTTGAAAAAATCAAAGCTATACAAGAAATGGCACCTCCTAAGACTGAAAAATAGATTCGGGGGTTCTTAGGCAGAATTCAGTATGTTAGCAGATTTATCGCTCAACTCACCAATGTGTACGAACCTATATTCAAGCTTCTCAAGAAAAACGAGCCGACAGTATAGAATGAGCAATGTCAAAAAGCTTTCGACCAAGTTAAGGAGTATCTCTCAAATCCACCCATTTTGGTTCCACCTACCCTAGGTGAACCTCTTCTCCTTTACTTGTCAGTCACGGAAGTAGCTATGGGATGCATGTTGGCACAGTACGATAAAGACAGTCACAAAGAGAGGGCCATCTACTACATCAACAAAAAGATGTTAGAGTATAAACGAAAGTATTCAACTCTTGAAAAGACTTGCCTAACACTAGTATGGGCTACCCAAAGGCTTCGGCACTACATGTTCTCTCATTCAATCATTCTGTTATCTCGTATGGATCCCTTAAAATATCTCTTCGAGAAGTCGGCATTGACAGGTAGAACTACACGTTGGTTGTTGTTGTTATCAGAATTCGATATTACGCATGTTACGCAGAAGTCTATCAAGAGAAGAGCGATAGCAGAATACTTGACTGATCATCCAATAGTAGAAAGAACAAGACCTACCGATCAATTTCCAGATGAAAATATCCTGAACCTTGAAGAAGAATCGCGAGATAGAGTATGGCGGTTATACTTTGATGGAGCGACGAATCAGAACTGGTATGGAATAGGGGCAGTCTTGTTCTCTCCTAAAGGATGCCACATCCCGATCGCTATTAAGCTAACTTTCTTTAATACTAATAATACAGCTGAATACGCAGCGTGCATTGCTGGGCTCGAGGCTGCTTTGAATTTGGGTATCACAGAAATTGAAGTCTTTGGAGATTCAGCCTTGGTTATACATCAATCGTTGGAAGAATGGAAAATCAATGACGTGAAACTGAAACCCTATCACAAGTATCTGCTAAATTTAGTAAGGAAGTTCAAAGCCATCTTGTTCCAACATCTGTCAAGGGAAGAGAACAGATTCCCTGATGCTCTGGCTACTCTTTTTTTTGATGATCCATTTGCCTTTAGGCATGCAACTAAGGCCTATCATAATCGAAATCAAAGATAAACCTGCATATTGCCATCAGATCGACATCGCTGCTCGACTCCCTGACGGAAAGTCATGGTACACTGACATCTAGAAAGTATTGGAAAAACAAGAGTTCCCAATTGAAGCGTCAAGGAAAGAACGACAAACCCTACAGAGATTCGCATCCTAGTTCATCTTGTGTGCAGGAAACTTATATAAGAGGTCTTGTGATGGAATTCATTTGTCATGTGTTGACGAAAATCAAGCTGAACAATTAATGGAAGAGTTGCATTTCGGAGACTGTGGACCGCATATGAGTGGGAAGATGTTAGCCAAACGAATCATGAGACAAGGATATTATTGGCCAACAATGGAAACAGACTGTCATCACCTGGTCAAGACTTACCATAAATGTCAAGTACATGCTAACCTCATACATGTACCTCCATCTCAATTAGTTGGTTTGACTTCACCGTGGCCATTTTCTGTTTGGGGTATCGACATAATTGGCAAAATCACACCCAAAGCATCGAATGGACATGAGTACATTCTCGTGGCCATTGATTATTTTACAAAATGGGTGGAGGCCACTTCATATGTTGTTCTCACTGCATCCAAAGTTGCCAAGTTTGTCCAAACTCATATTATCAGTCGATATGGGGTACTTTCTGAATTGATCTCTGATAATGGGTCACATTTCAAAGTTGAATTTATTTCCCCGTGTTCAAAGTTCAAGATCCGACACCACAAATCATCACCCTACCATCCCTAGACTAATGGAGCAGTTGAAGCAGCCAATAAGAATCTCAAGATGATCATCAGGAAGATATGTCAATCGCATAGGGATTGGTCTGAAAAATTACCATTTGCACTCTGGGCATACTGTACCTCGATACGATCTTCCACCGGAGCCACCCCTTATTCACTAGTGTACGGAATGGAAGTTGTCTTGCTAGTTGAAATGGAAATCCCGTCCCTTTGGATTCTAATGGAAAGTCAGTTATCCGAAGCAGACTGGATTCGTCACCGGTACGAAGAGTTGAACTTAATTGATAAAAAATGGCTTAAAACATTGTACCACGTGCAAGTCTATCAGAGAATAGTCGCTCGGGCATTTGATAAAAGGGTTAAAGTTCGCGACTTACAAACTGGAGACCTCGTAGTTAAAGAAAATCGAGCACCCATCTTCGATCCTAGAGGCAAATTCAAGCCCAATTGGGGAGGTCCTTTCATTGTCAAAGAGGTACAGCCTGGGAAAGCTGTCAAACTCCAAGATCACGATGGCATCGAATTACCAGAACTGACAAACCTTGACCAGATCAAGCGGTATTACATTTGAGGAGGCCATCTTCGGTCGAACCAATTTTCCTGTCACCCAATTAAATATCTCCTTTCTCAGCCCCTTGTAGCCATTTTAAAAAACCATGAAATAAAAAAAAAATCTTTTTTTTTTCTCAGCCTGATCACTTAACCCAGGGGAGGGAAATTTTTGAACTACGTTTTGGTCTGATCCCAAAATTTTGGGGTACGTAGGCAACCTGAGAAGTTACTTCTGGCCCGACCAGTTCAAAAAAAATATATATGTTTCCCGCAAAGAAAAATTGTCAAAATGGGAAAGGAAAAGAAAACCATTTTAAAGGAATGCCACACAAAGGGCATTCGGATTCTTGAGCCTTAAGTCTCATTTATTTCTTAGCCTACTCCTAAGCCCACCTATGGAAGCCCTCCTAAGTACCGCATGAAAAGGTCGAGGAAAATAGCAAGCGTGATCAGACAGTAACTCCAGAACTCTAAACAAAAAAAAAAAAAAGAGCCTGCTAAGTTGACAACCCGAAACGGCGGCTTAGGCAAAATTTAAGGTAAGCTCGCAAGGTTGAAAATCCGAAAGGACGGCCTTGGCAACAATCAGAGCAAAGAAAAAGAAATTTATAAGCTCGTTAGATCGAAAACCTAAAAAGGTGGTCTAGGCAAAAATTAGAGCATGCTCTCTAGATTGAAAACCTAAACAGGCAATCTAGGCAAAATGTAGAGCAATCGAAAGAGAATCTCCATCGAGTCGAGAATCTGTAACGACGAGTCGAGTCAAAGCATCAAAAGTCTGAATGAACAAGTTTCAATACCCAGTTTAAGTCAGGCAAATACTTAGAAGCCACATGTATCTCGTCTACGACTGATCTGGAAAAGTTTACTTTCCTAAGCGAACCAAAGGGGAAAGAACGTGATCTCCAAGATGAATCTCAAAAGTGAATATTTGTTCCCAACAGATGAGCCTGACTCATGATCTTCAATAAAATAAAAATTAAAAGTGAATCCTTACTGTACTTGTGGTAATCTAAGACTTTTAATTTTCATATTGAGGGGCACTTCTCATTTTGTTCGGAAGCATATTTATTTTTCCCCTACATTAGGGGCATGTCTCTTCAAAATATGTTCAATTATCCCCAGTGTAATATCCTATCAAACTAGAGGCATTTTTTGTTCTTAAGCCTGATCAATTCCAACCCCAAAGGATAAGGAAAATCTGAAATTAAAGGTTACCCTTTTGATAGCATTTTTTAAAAACCCCTGAGGTTCAAATGTTGACCTGACCATCTAAAAAAAATGATTCCTGTGGAGTGAGATTTTTACTCCAGTATTTTACTCAGACCTGCTCAGATTTTGCTCAGACCTGCCGAGATTCTTTCTCGGATTGCTCAGACATCGTCGAGGGTTTTCTCAGATTTTACTCAGACCTACTCAGATTTTACTCAGACCTGCCGAGATTCTTTCTCGGATTACTCAGATACCGCCAAGGGTTTTCTCGGATTTTGCTCAGACATCACCGAGGGTTTTTTCGGATTTTACTCTGACCTACTCAGATTTTGCTTAGATACCGCCGAGGGTTTTCTCGGATTTTACTCAGACCCGTCGAGATTCTTTCTCGGATTTTGCTCAGACGCCACCGAGGGTTTTCTCAGATTTTACTCAGACCCGCCAAGATTCTTTCTCGGATTTTACTCAGACACCGCCGAGGGTTTTATCGGATTTTACTCAGACCTACTCAGATTTTGCTCAGACACCGCCAAGGGTTTTCTTGGATTTTACTCAGACCTGCTCAGATTTTACTTAGACCCGCCGAGATTTTTTCTCGGATTTTGCTCAGACACCGCCGAGGATTTTCTCGGATTTTACTCAGACCTGCTCAGATTTTGCTCAGACCTGCTGAGATTCTTTCTCGGATTTTGCTCAGATACCGCCAAGGGTTTTCTCAGATTTTACTCAGACCTGCTAAGATTTTACTCAGTTTTATCTGATTTTCTGAAGAAAAAAAAAACATGTTGCATGAATTTTTATGTTCATCACTACACAATGTCACACCCGTGCACTCGTATTGCATTCGCATTAGTCAAGGAGAATTTTTCAAAATTCAAGGATCTGACATTTTTCCAAGGAGAGGTTACCCTCAAGGATCTGGATACTTTGACAAATTGCCAAATTAGAATGCAAAATGGACTGTCACTAGCTTTGGCATTCGGATGTCGCACTATCTACCACAATAAATTGGGCATTTAGTTTGCTTTCACCCTATGCCAAAAAGGGGTATCTGTAGACACCCCATTTTTTCATTTGCCTAATTCGATAATTCGTCACCTGGTTTTAGTGGATTCCTAATGATGAATATAAAAGAACTCGAAGGCCTGTGAGTACTGCTTGATTCTTTCTGTTTCTAGTTTCCTTTCATCCCCTACTCGTCACGACTCGACATAGAAGTTTACGCTCGCTTAGGATCGCTACATCTTACACCTGACTTAGCAAGCATGTATGCATAGGTTCGTTACACAATTCGATAACATAGAGACCTCACTACGCTAGAAAAAATATAACTTTAGAACTTAGAAATACTCACATAGTAACTGAAAGAAACCTCACGCTGAAATCCCTAAAAAACTGTAAAAATCACAAAAATGATGAAAATACCCTTCATGAATTTCAGATGTCTGAAAAGTCTCGAAAGTACTTCCATTGCACTCAGAATGTGATTTCGAGTCTAACGGGACCCAAATCGATGAAAACAGAGAAATTTATAAAAATTTGTAAAAAATCATCAAAATGATGAAAATACCCCTCATATACCTCGGACCTCCGAAAAATCTCGAAAGTACTTCCATTGCACTCAGAATGTGATTTTGAGTCTAACGAGACTCAAATCGATGAAAACAGAGAAGTTCGAGAAAAATCTATAAAAATCGCCAAAAGACCAAAGTACCCCTCAATATCCAACTCTACAATTTAGAGATCCCGATCCCTAGGACAATGTAAATCGAAATCCAATCTAAACTAAAAATAAAATTCAAATTAAAAATTAAAAAATTCAAATTAAAAAATCCAAATAATTAAAATTAAATCAAACAATTAAAATTAAATCAAACAACTAAAATTAAAATCGAATAATTAAATCCAATCAAAAAAATTTCAAATTAAAAATAATAATAATAAAAAATTTGATCAACCAAAATAAAATTTTCAAATAATCAACCATCAAAATTAAACTAAAATTCTATCAATAAATTTAAAATTTAAAATCGAACCCAATCTAAAATCAAATTAAAACTCAAAACTTAACCAATCAAAATCCAATCAACCGACCAATTAAAAAAATAAAATCAATTTAAATTTCAAATTAAAACGCAAATTAATCAACCCGTTCAAAATTTAAATTAAGAATTAAAATCAAATTAAACAATGAAAAATCAAATCCAATCAATGAATCAAATTAAAATTAAACCAAACCAAGAAATCGATCTTAAAACCCACAACTGATCCCAACTTGATTCAACTCATCCTCACTTATTTGCAACTCAAAAATTAACTCAGCAATTGGACTTCTATTAACTCACGTCCCAATACATTCTCTAACACAACCATCACCCTAACCTAACTCAACCCAAACAATCTTTCTTTTTACACGTGGCCCACCATTGCCATTTCTTGTACTTCATCCCACTTTGCACATTTCTCAACTATCCTTTAATTTTCCCATCTTACCTTCCCACCATTTTTTCTTACAAATTACCCTCATTGTCACCCACATATTTTAAATAAACCCCTCAACTCCCCACTAACGTGCTGCACCATCCATGTCTCCTACAAATCAGCCCCATTCACAACTTCTCTTCATAACCAACGACAAAACAACTCTCTCTAGCACTCTCCTCTCCAACAACTTGCTCTACCCCACATTGCTCTCTCTCTCTCCCATGTTCACGTTGGACAGCAACTACCCTCACGTTCTTCCCCACTCGTTCTCCCCACTCTCTCCCTCTCTTCCTCTCTCATATTTTGATAAGGAACACTATTATAAAAGAGAAGGGAAGCAACGAATTAGAGGAGAGATTTTTTTTGCTTAGCTGCCATTAAAAAAAAAACCTGCAACTTTTTTTTTCTCCATTTAAAAATCTGTTGTGGCTTCCCTCATCTCCACGTTTTCTTCTCTAACATTCCTTCCTCTATCCACCTTGCACTTCTACCCTTCCCTATCTTCTTCCTCTCCATAAATTTAAAAAAAAAAACGTTTGTTGGGCTGTCTCCATTAAAAAACAGCACCCCTTCATGTCCATAAACAAAAAAAAATAGCAACTCTTCTTCTCCATTTTTTTTAAAAAAAAATCTACTATAGCCTATCTCCACTTCACCTCCCTCATTTTCACTTCATCTCCCTCACTCCAAATTTGTCTTTGCTGTCCCACATTTTTTAGAGAGGAAGAAGAAGAAAAACAAAAAAAAAAAAACCTGCAACTCTCCCTCGTTGCATCATTAAAATCAGTTGCTATTTTCTCCTCCATTAACGCCCCCATTGCTGCCCCTTTGGTCCTTCAACATCTCAGCAACATTGCCACCATTTTCTCCTCCATTACTAGCTTATTCTCTCTCATCTTCTCCATTAAAAACCATCAAAAAAGCAGCCATTCAAAAAGAAAATAAAAATGTGTCTATTGATGCCCTTCACCACATTTTAGACCTTTTCTTTTACTTTTTTTTATTCTAAAAAAAAAAAGAGACATTCATTTTAGATTGCCATTGTCACCTCCAATAGCTACCTTCGGATTCTATTGAACTCGATGTTAACGCTTAAGTTATCGCAACACTTCATTTGGTTCTTTTTTGAAGGAATCCACGCTTCCGAAATTATTCGGCAAAGGTAAAATTTTTTTAATTTCATTTTATTTTATTTTAATTTTATTTATTTGTTTATTTATTTTTACTGTTTCTTGATTTAGTTGCATCTAAACTAATTCATTGATTTTTTGGGTATACGTGGCACTAATGACAATTTTCGAGTTTTTGAAATATTAGTGTATCAATTCGCCTATATTTTTTTGATTAATAGATCGAATGAATCAATTCACATATACCAAGTTGATCGACCGGCTCATTGGGTGTTAATATTTATCAGATTGATTCGTCACTTTTTGATGTTGTTGGGTCAACTCATTAATGTTGATATTAATCGACTCAATAAAAATTAATGGTGTACATGAAACATAAAAATAAAAAATCGATTTTCACAATAAAAATTGCGAGTCGATTTGCTAATTTTGGGGACATTGAAAATTCGAATCTATTTTATTTTAGATTAGGCATGTGGGTTAAATTACCAATTTAATACACATGGCGATTCAAAAAAAATTAAGATTCTTTTGATTAACAAATTGTGAGTCGACTCGCTGATTTTTTGGTACATTGAAAATTTGGTTCGATTTTTTTAGAAATTGTGCATGCGGGTTAATTCACCGATTTAATACATGTGGAGATTTTGAAAATAATCAAAGATTATTTTGATTAACAAATTGTGAGTCGACTTACTAATTTTGGGGACATTGGAAATTTGATTCGATTTTCTATGAAATTGGACATGTGAGTTGACTCACTGATGTTAATACACGTGGTAATCCAAAAATCGTATTTCTTTGATTAATAATTTGTGAGTTAACTTGCTAATTTTAGGATGTATGTGGCAATCCAAAAATCAGATTTCTTTGATTAATAATGTATGAGTCAACTCACTAATTTAGTGTACGTGATGATTCAGAAATCAAATTTCTTTGATAAATATCATCAATGAGTCAATTCATTAATCTCATGTACGTGGCATTGAAAATCGATTTTCTATTATTCAAAGTATAATTGAATTGATCCATTAATTTTTGGTGTCATGTATGCCTCATTAAATCATGTAATTATTTTAACTGTAGGATTTGTTTAGTAAATCCGATGCAATTTGATGATGATTGGACCCTAGTTTGACTTTTAGTCTTTGAATGTTGACCGTAGGATATTTTTGGATCGCAGTAGTGACTGATCATCTTGATCAGGCGGGTTCGGTGCTTAACACCTTCCGAAATCCGTAACCTGACCCCTTACCCATCTCTCTAATCCACGGGCCGACCCATGTCAATTTGGAGTTAATTTTGATTCCTAGACCTAAACTAGGTGGCGATTCCCTATTCTTTTAAAAATTCTCGAGATACGTAGAACGGACCCCTAATCCGCTATTTAGCGGACGGCTGTGGGGGTCGAGAAGATTTTTCTAGGGCATCTACATGTCTATTGTCTATCCTTGGTATGTGTTTTATTCTCACTTCTCTAGTTCAAAATATGACAAACCTGATTTTCTCCAGATAGATTTGCATACTGGGATCTCATGCTTCGAACATTCTATTGACATGGTTAATTACTAACTGTGAGTCGCTATAGACTATAGTCGCTGCTACCCCTAGTTGTGCCAATGAATTGAGGTTGAGCAGTATTTCCTCGTACTCTACTTTGTTGTTTAACACTTTGAATCCCAGTCTGACTGTCTTCTCTATCTTGGAGTCGTTAGGAGTGATCAGTACTACCCTTATTCCTAACCCTTCTAGGTTTGAAGACCCATCTACGTAGACTATCCATCTTGGATAGTTGTTTGCTTCTTGTCCTTCTTTCGCATGCTCTAGCTCTACTAATAGATCTGTTCTTTCTTTTACTAGAAAGTTTGCCTAAAAATCTACCACTATTTGGCCTTTTAGCGAAACTTTGGACTTATATTCAAGCCAAAATTCTACTAGTTGTATAGTCCATTTTGCCATTCTACCCAATCCTTCTATCTTTCTTAAGACAAACTTCAAGGGATACTCAATGATGACCTGTACTCGGTGCACCAGGAAGTACGGTCTCAAGTGTAAATTTTTAAAACTAAAGCCAGCCCCATCTTCTTAATCCTAGAATAGTGTGTCTCTGCATCGATGAAGTAGATGGGCTGCTCTACTGTTGTCTCAGTCCTAACCAAAACTTAACTAAGTGCACATTCAAAAATTGCTGGGTACAATCCTAGTTCCTCTCCTACTTCTGGTTTGGAGAGTATAGGTGGTCGACCCAAATATTTTTTTAATTCTATGAAAGCTCGTTCACATTCTTATATCTACTCTAACTTGGTGTTTTTCCGCAATAGCTGGTATAGAGGTCTGCATTTATCTAAATACCAGGATATGAATCTATTAAGGGTTACAACCCTATTTGTCAACTTATGGACTTGTTTCTACATTTGTGGGAAGGGTATCTCTAGTAGTACTCTAATTTAGTCCAGGTTGGCTTCTATACCTCTCTTTGTAACTAGGTATCCAAAGAACTTCTTTGAAGTTAATGCAAAAGTGCATTTCTTCAGGTTGAGCTGCATCCCAACCTTTCTTACTTGTGAGAAGACCTCCTCTAGATCAGCAACATGATCTTATTTTTTTTATTCTTCACGAGTAAATCTTCAATATAGACTTCCATAATGTTTCCCAATAGGTCTCTAAAGAGCTCTATTACTAGCCTCTAATAGGTTGCTCCTGCATTTTTTAACCCGAAGGGCATAACTTTGAAGTAGTAAAGCCCTTGCTCGGTGATGAAAGTTGTCTTCTCTTGGTCTACTGAGTTAAGTTGTATCTGATTGTAACCTGAATAGCCATCCATGAAGGACAGCCGTTCGTGACCTAAAGTTACATCTACAAACAGGTCTATCCTTAATATAAAAAAGTTATCCTTAAGGCAGGCCCTATTTAGGTTTGTAAAGTCAATACAAACTCTAACTTTCCCATTCTTCTTTGGCACTGCCACTATATTTGTTATCCAATTAAGGAACTACACTTCCCTGATAAAGCCTGTACTGATCAACTTGTTTTCTTCTTCATTTATTACTTCTCTAAAACGACGTGCTAATTACCTTGGCTTCTGTCTCACTGGTTTGACAGCTGACTCCACGTTCAAATGGTGGTAGATCACTTCGGGGCTGATCCCCAACATTTCATCTATGGACCAGGCAAACACATCTCGATTCTTCCTCAAGCAATCTGTTAACTCCTTTAGTTCTTTTGATGCCAACTCTGCTCATACCTTAATTTGACTACCTTCCCCTACATCCACCATCTGGATGTTTTCTAAGCATGGGGATTCCCCATGTTCTATTTCCCCCAACTATAATTGTTATTGTTGAATGTTCTCTTCAGAGAACTCTTCTTTGTCCAGCGTACATACCTAGGTTGCTACCTGATCTTCTCGTACATCCCACATCCCTTATGGTGTTGAGAATTTTAGGACTTCGTAGTATATTGAAGGAACGACCCTCATCTCATGGGTCTACCATCTACCCAATATGGCATTATACGGGAAACTTGCTTTGACGACCATAAACCTAGTCATCAATGTTGTAAGTCATGCTTGCACAGGTAAGACAATCTGTAATACCCTGTGTTTTTAACTCGTATCTCAAAGAGATCAGATAGTGTTAATTTGAGGAATATTCTGAAAATATAACTTAGAGTAAAGTACCCGGATTATGCTATGTTCGTTTTTGTTGAAAACTGATTTAGCCATTAGTTTCGCAATGATCGTGATATATCCTTTAGCATGTAAGCAAGTTTGAATTCAAGTTCGGGTGGAAAAGTTAACCAATCCTCGAATTTCGTGTTGAACGGGGCCCAAAATAGAAATTTTTCATTAGAGGAAGAATCAAGAAAATTCGACCACACCATTAGGACTGCAACAGAAAATTATTCGAAATGGTATACTCGTTTGACATTTTTCTAGTCAGGATAGTTAAATTAGAATTGAAACTAGAAATGATGGGAAAAGTACAAGTATGCCCTCAACTTCTTATAAAAGAAAGCAAAGTTTCTTTCTTTCTCATTTGTTTCCCTCTTCTTAAAGAACCCACACATCAACTCTTTTCTCAACCTAGGGTTCTCCTCTCTTCACCTCAAGATCCGTTGAGAAGGAATGACCGTTGAAACCCGATGAAGAAGATAAAGTTGTTGGCTACGACGATAGCTACAACCTCATCCTCCTTGTTAACCCATTCACAATCGTTTTCCTCACCCTCCATCAAAAATCAGCAAGTAAATTAGGGTATCATCAAACTCGAAACTTCACCTTATTAGTAGAGACTAGTCTTCTAGTGTAGAAGTAAAAGAGAGTACCGTCGTCGAAGGAGTTGCAAAACCTTGCTCACTTTGCACCAAGCTCAACCCAACATCGACTCTTTTGCCACCAACCTTGATTATTATGTGAGTTCATCACTTTCGGCGTTCACAAATCAAGTAGGGGACTTTCTATTCCTATTGGTAACCTTAGATTTCAAAATGTGCATTTAGGTTTTATAAAATTTGTTAATTGTTTATTTTAATTCGTAGAAATCTTTGTTTGAATTGAAATTCATGCTAGAAATAGAGATTTGATGTGTTGTATTTATGTTTTAAATGTTAAAAATTCGTGGGTGGGTCAAAGGGTTCGAAGAACGGAAAAAAATCCAAAGAATAGATCGAAAAATCCAAAATTCGCGAGGAAGTTCAGTGCTGTCGGTAGAACCGTCGGTCCCACTGATACCCACCAATAGAATTAAACTTCTACTACCGATAATTATCTTCTGTCGGTAGGAACCGTTGGTTCAACCGACAGAACACCCTTCTACCGTCGATAGTATATTTTGAGTCAAAATCAGACTCTGACTCTTGGATTGTGATCCTTATGACTTGCACATGACTGTCAACCCTTTATTTCATTAAAAACATTTAAGTAAATACCCATTTACTTTAAGTTCTTTAATGAAATTAAGGTTTTGCCCCCCATTTTGGAACAATGGAAATGGTTTCGAGATCTAAATCTCAAATAATCAAAATCCAAATTTTAGTTTCAAGAACAAAACGTAGATTTCGACATTTTCGATAAATTTTCAAAATGTAATAACTTTCACATTACTTTGAATTAGATTACAAAAACTATATGGTGTCTAATCTCGTGATCGAGACTTTCATTTCCAAAAATCCGTTTTCAAATTTGAGAACATTGAAAAATGAGTTTCTGACACTTAGGCAAATTTTCACCAGCTTTCCCTATTTTTTTACAACTTTGGTCCCGTGCATCGTTGGGACCTCGTTTTGAATAAATCCTGATGTTTTTCGATGGAAAGACCAAAAATGACTTTGAAAGATTGGAAATGAATAGTATGACTTGAAGAGACGAAAAGTGAGAATGTCGAGAGAATAAAAGAGGGAATAAACTGTAAAATGTCAGAATCACACCCGAGGGGTGATGTCTGCATTTTACATTGTATGTTGTGTGTAGATTGGTGAAAAGATATCCAGGTTATTAAGGAAAGGGTTGCATGTTTATTTAAGATTATATTAGCACGTGCGCTGAGTACTGTTAGGCCGGGGGGCCACAGTTGCATGGTAGGAACTGGATATCCATTCTCAATCCTGTTCTGTTAATTTCTCTTTTGTTTTAAATGAAAAGTCATATATATATATATATATATATATATATATATATATATATATATATATACGTGGCTATTTTGTAAGCTGTTAAAGGGTTTGTGAATGCCTGAAGGGATAATGCGTCACAACATCCGGAGGGGTGCACTATCCTGGGATATACGGTAGGGACCACTAAGCTCATACGTGGTATGGGATGTGTATGAGAATGGAGTCACAATAGGAATCCGGGTCCATTCCTTTCTTATCTTTACTAGTGAACATGTATTGTAAAGGGGGTCGTATACTAGTGGAGTGTCATTTTAGGAATCACATACACGCCTGATAGGCATAAACGAAGATGATTGGTCAGTGATCACTAACAATCTAGTAGTAGTCGAAGGTTCTGACACATCGAAAAGAGACCCATTACTTACGGTCACGTCAAATGGTCCGCTTGAGCCGGATAAATGATCACCAGTGTGGTAAGTGCAGCGACCGACCATAAAATAAGGAACTAAAAGCCAGATTTACGTTATAACAACATGTCCCGACTGGGAGCGATCCAGTCGTGAATCCCAACGCTCAAATTTCATTACTCCACCACTTGTACTATGTATCTATGTTATATTTTGAATTATAAACTGAAAAGCATGTCTACTATTTCAATGTTGTCAACTGTATTTGCATAAATGGAAAATGTATAATGAGTATGGATGATTGATGCTATGTGTAATTTTTAAACTGTTTAGTTGCTCATCCTTGGCTATATGTACCAGTTAATCGTAGTTTTAATTGTAAAACTTGCATATTTTAGAATGATGCAGTATGATTATTCGATCACGTTAGGTTAGGTTATTAGTAGGAATTATTTGTGGACCTACTGAGTAACCATTGCTACTCACCCTTTCCTTCCATATTTTTTTTTAGTTGTAGAGCCTACAGTTGGTGAAGCGGGTGTTGAGCCATTAGCCGAGGAACATCTGGTTGGTCAGATCGACGACCAGACTCCGTTACCTGGTGAGCATCATGACTACTTCTACTAGGAGTCTGTTCGTCCTAGGACAAGTCTATGTTTTTGGGGCCGAGTGCTAGGTCTATGTTAGAGTGAGAAAAATTTTATAATCCTGTATGCCTTTATTCTTTTTTGCGCAACTCTGACTTCGTTTTATGTTGTTTATAAATTTTCCCATCTTCCGTTTCGTAATCATGGTGGATATGTTGCTTTATACAGGATTGTTTAAATCTGGTTTATCAGGTTTGAGTTCCGTGAAATGCTAACATAAACAGAGGACACCATGTCGAATTTGAGGCGCCACCTAGTACTTCGAGGCGGCCTTGGGATTTGTGTTAGCATTTGGTGGGGTGCCACACAATCTCTCCCCATGGTTGACTTGTCTGTTCATATAACCCAAACAAAGGGGCTCTTGCTTGAGTGAACACGCTTATGCTAAGGCCCATCTTCAAAAAGGTCGAAATGTACAAGATGTCAACTGAACTATCGATGTCGATCAACACCCTCTTAAGAGTAAAAGTACCCATTTAGAGGGTTATCACTAGCTCATCGTAGTGGGGCCTTACTGAAAGCGCCCTCGATCTGCGGGGTGTGCGGATCTACTTTTGAGGTTTGGAAGTCGCCACCTAGTTATTAGGGTCTAGGAACTGAACATTGACTCTAAAAGACAAATAATACTAATCTACAAAAGAAAATACAGGTCTGGGGATCACGTGACGAGCTTGGAAGGTGTTACGCACCAACCCCGCCTGGCAAATGTCGATCTCTGCTTTTCTCAAATAAAACTACATTGCTAAAAATACCTAAATAATAAAAAAAAATTACCTTTACGAACGCAACGGTTTTGTTCCCTCAGATCTGATAGAACAGCTTCTCGTACAGCACTCCTCGTTTTGTTCTGTCATCGGATTCGCTTCAGATCTCCAAGACAAAGTACCTCCTTCTTAGATCTGAATTTTTCTAATTTGTTATCGATTTCTGAGTGTTTTTGAAGGGTTTCTAGGTTTTTTTGAGCTAAAGTCGGGGTATGGATGTTAGGTAAGGAGTTAGGACTTCAAAATTAGGGTTTGTGGGAGGCTAGGAAAACTTTTTGACCTACTTTTCTTAGGGTTTATTTTTTGATACGAAAATAAGTTGTAGGGACCCTTATTTATAGATTTTTTTAAAATATTTTTAGATAGAGTTAGTGTTTAATTAGAATTATATTGGATAGTTTTAGAGTTTAATTAGAATTCTATTAGATAGTGTTAGAGTTTAATTAGAATTCTATTAGGGTTAGGGTTTGACTTTGGTCTTATTAGATTGATTAGGGTTTTGACTTAAGTCTCACTTGATTGACTAGAATTTAGGGTTTTGACATAAGTCTTACTTGATTGACTTGTTTTTAGGATTTTGACTTAAGTCTCACTTAATTGACTAGATTTTAGGATTTTGACTTAAGTCTTACTTGATTGTCTTTAATTTTAATTAGGATTTTACTTTACATTAATTAATATTTTAATTATTAATTTCAGAATTTTTAATTATTAAAATTATAAAATTACCATTTTGCCCTCAGAGAGGACTTTTTACTTTTTAAGTCGTTTTTCAATGTTCCAAGATGTTTTGGAATCAATTTTTTGTAAGGAATTTAATGGGAATATTGGTTTGTGTCATTTATGAAATTTTTTGTATGAAATGGTCGTGAACTTTATGAGGGGCATTTTTGTAATTTTATTAAATTTTGTGAGAATTGGTGAAATGATTTATTTGGTTTCGATTTGTTATTTTATGTGTTTGAAAGGATTTTTCTAAGCGTACTGTAGGCTCTAGGGATGTTTTGAGATTAGAGGTATTTTGGTAATTTGATCATTTTTTAGTGATTTTTATCGTAAAGCTTCTTTTTATCTGCAAGATGATGATTTCTATATTTTTAGGGTTATATTTTCCTAGCGTAGCATGGTTTCTATAGTTTTGTTAGTTCGAGATACCTCATTCGAATTTCTGAAACATATTTGGTAACCAAATAAAGCATTGGAATAATCATCCATCATTGGAAACCGTTGCGATCAGGTTGACGAGTTGATTAATCAGGCAAGTGCAAAAATGGGTGTCTACACTTACTACCCCCTCCAAATCTTTCTCCGTGAAAGTCACGATCTGCTCTTCTTAGGGCTTCATCTTTGTTATGGGCCCACTCTTGTTGTATAAACATGAGTAAGGTGCTCTGCTCGTCGTCTCTTGGTTCTTTTATCAGTCCTATTCAGGTCTAACCTTTTACTTTCTTACTTAAGGACAACATGTATAACTGCTGCTCTTCCATTCTACCCTTCAACAGGTGGCTATTAAGGCCTTTGATTCCTGTCTAGGGGTGGATTCTCTCTCTGTCTTCTAGGCAGGTCTCTTAGTCTGCCTTACGCTGCCAACCTCTGTAGAAACCTTCTCAAGTCTTAGCACTTATTGGAGTGTGGGCCCGTACCTTGTGATACTCGTAGTATCTCTCATCTTGATTTATCTGATCTCGAGAAAATGGTGCTTGCTAGTTGTAGACATGAAATGTTCGCAATGAACCTCAATGCTACATTGTTTGGAATCGCCACCATTCTTTTTTGGAAATGGATGTGAATAGGCACCCAAATTGATTTTTTGAAAACCATTTTTTCCATGGCATTGTAGTGACTCTCATATGTTGGAAAGGGCAAGATCTAGGTAAGGAGATCCGGTTAGAGGATGGGGAAGGTGTTAGGCACCCCATCCTCTCCACCAAAGGTGGTTACCATGCTTAGCCATTTTATTTTGTAAAACTTAAGAAAATAAATATTAAAACGCATGAGAATGCATGATGAGGGTGGTGTGTGCATTAGAGTGAAATGTCCCATTTTCAAAGGGTTTTTTATTTCAAAGTGACATTAAGGGCATTCTATGGAAGAGAATGACCCATGTAGTCACATTAAATTTATGATGGAGTTCCTTTGAAGCCACAACCTTGATGCATGTATGCATGACTAGAAACTTAGTGTTTCACCCAATCAAGAGGGTGACACATTTCTTCATCATTGCCATGCATAGGTGAGTGTGTGCATTGTGCACAATATGATGCATGAAACTAAGGTAAAAAGAACTTCAACCCCCATCCTTTCGATCGAACCTTAGTCCAATCTACCAGGGATGGGAGAGGGTATGCATTACATCCTAAGGGATTTCTAAAAAGAAAATAAAGTAGAGGGTTAGAAGAAGAAGATGCAAGCTTTGAAATAAATAGACTACATGTTAAACCCCACCTTGTCCCTTGATGAACTTGAACCTTGAAAATTAGACTTGGGAGTTGAGTGAAATGGTTGAGGGTTGAGTTGAAGTTTTAGAAGGTGAGAGAATGAGTAGGAATTTTGGTAGAGTTTTAGGTTGAGAAATAGGGGCTTGAGAGCATGAATTTTTCTTAGAAAATGAGGGTATTTATAGAGTTTTTGGAAAACTTTTGAGGTTAAAGTGGTCCAACCCTAAAAATAAAGAGAATGGACACAAAGTTTAGGTTATTTCTTTTTGAATTTTTCATTTGTATGAGGGCAAAGATGACATTTGTGAAGAAATCCTAAAAGTATTATTTGATCCTTGGTTTTTTGGTAAATAGAGGTGAGAAAACAAAAGTACTTTTAGGAGGGTGAATAAGGGAGTAACATGTGTAAAGGTAGAGTGGTAGGTAAAAAGTAGATCTTGGTTCATTTGTAAATAACAAATAAAGCAAGGGTGAAAGTATAATTTTGAAATGGGCCAATGGGAGAACTAAAGTACTTTTGAGAGGGTGAATAAGAGAATGACATGTGTAAAGGTGAAGTGGTAGGTGAAAAGTAGATCTTGGTTCATTTGTAAATAACAAATAAAGCAAGGGTGGAAGTATAATTTTGAAATGGACTAATGGGAGAACTCCATGTATGTACTTGAAGATTCCCACCTTTTGAGGGCATAATGGGAAGTTCTCTCACCTTTATGGATTATTACCAAAGACCAAATAACCTTTTTGGTTTGACTAGACCTTTTGAGAAGGGCATTCTTGAGTTTTTACAAAAGAAAAGTTGACCCTCCAATTAGATGATGCATTGGGTATTGGGGGCTTATGAGGTATCAACATGTGTCATCATATGAAGGGGTGAGAGAATGGACTTGGAGTGGGCTTGGTGTTGGGCTTGGGTTTGGGTTAGGACATGGACTTGGGTTTGGGCTTATGATGGACTTGGTTTTGGGTTTGGGATATGGACTTGGGTTAGGATATGGGTGATGGACATAGGTTTAAAGTGGATTAGGGACAAGGTATGGGCATGCAATGATATGAGATGCAATAAGTATGTATGTATGTATGAAAAATGATGCCAAGTGGCAATGCGGGTCCATCGAAAATTTTAAGTTCTAAATCGGAATCAATTCGAAAAAATTGAGTTTTCCTAACGAGTACGTGCAAATTGGGGTGTCTATAGCTGCCCCTCTTTGCAGGAGTTGGTTGCAAAGAACTGCAAAGAATAAATTAGACCCTTTATTTGTACAAAGCCGAAATAATTTATTGCATGATGATTAAAAACGTCGGATGGGTTGTGAAATTTTTTTTTTATAGAATGTGGTTACCCAAGTACGGGGTCTGACAGGGTTAACCTTTTTGAAACCCTTGACTTCTTGGCACGGAGCTCAGTTTGAAGTGTTGGTTAAGATGAGATGATTTTTGAAAATGATTTACGTTTTAAACCATGCAATACAATTTTGAGATATTTTTTCTTTTTCCCTCGTTGATTTTAACTTTCGAACTTAGTTTCCCCTTTCATGGAAGTTATAGGATTATCTTGAGAGAGCTTAGTGTAGCGTGGCTGTTTTTGAGAGAGGCTTGCTTTGAAGATGCATGGCGACCTGATATTTGAGTATTCGGTAAGTCATCTTACCTCAAATGCGTAGAGAATCATCATTGACCAAGTTGCTCAAATCAAAGCCTCAAAGGATAGACTTGATGCCTATTATGCTTTGTATGGAAATGTTTCAGTAGTTCTTCCTCTATTGTCTTCTTTTGTACTTTACTTTCAAGAAGAGCTGTGTAGTATTATTTGAAATAAATGAAATGAAAAAATAAGTTTTTTACGTAGTGGCCTCAGATATAACTACTGTAGACACCCCATTTTTGCATCCGCCTGATTAATCAACTCGTCAACCCGATCGCAATGATTCCCAATGATGGATGTGTATTTTATTGCTTTATTTTGTTACCAGATGTGTTTCAGAAATCCGGATGATGTATCTCAAACTAACAAAACCTTAGAAACCTACGCTAGGAAAATACGACTCCAAAAACATAGAAATCATCATTTTTCAGACAAAAAGAAGCTTCACGATAAAAATCACTAAAAAACTATCAAATTACCAAAATACCCCTAACATCAAAACAACCCTAGAGCCTACATTATGCTTAGGAAAACTCATTCAAACACATAAAATAATAAATCGAAACCACATAAATCGTTTAGCCAATTTTCACAGAATTTGACAAAATTACGAAAATGCCCCTCATAAAGTTCACAACCATTTCACACAAAAAATTTCATAAATGACACAAACTAATATTTCCATTGAATTTCTTACGAAAAATCGATTCTAAAACATCCTAGAACATTAAAAATCGACTTAAAACGTGAAAAGTCTTCTTCGGGGGCAAAACAGTAATTTCACAATTTTAATAATTAAAAAATTCGAAATTAATAAATAAAACATTAAATAATTAAAGTGAAACATTAATAAAATTAATTTTAAAATGTGAACAAAAAAATCGATCAATCAGGCTTTCAGGCAAAATTGTTGAGGGTTCGTAAGATATTTCTTTAAGGACCTTTCCATTTGGGGGTCCAAAGAATTAAAGATATAATAGAGAGGGGTTCTCCAAAAATTTAAAGTCAATCAAGCAAGACTAAAGTCAAGATATTAAAGTCAATCAAATAAGACTAAAGTCAAAATTAAAGTTAATTAAGTAAGACTAAAAGTCAAGTATTTAAAGTCAATCTCATAAGACTAAAGTCAAAACCCTAAATCAAAACCTTAATCTCAACTAATCAAGTCAATCTCATAAGACTAAAGTCAAAACCCTAAGTCAAAACCCTAATGACTAAGTCCATCTCATGAGACCAAAGTCTAAACCCTAATTGAAACCCTAAAAAGAAACCCTAATCAAACCCTAATGCTTCTAAAAATTTTATAAATAGGAGCCTCCACACCCTATTTTCGTATCAAAGAAAAAACCTTAGAAAAAGTAGGTGAAGAAGCCTCCATAACCTCCCCAAAACCCTAATTTTGGAGCCCCAACTCCTTCCCTAACACCCCTACTCCGATTTTAGCCTAAAAAACACCCAAAAACTTCTCAAAAATATCCCAAAAATTCACAATAAATTTGAAGCACCCAGATCCAAGAAGGAGATACCTTACCTCGGAGATCAGAAATCAGATCCGGAGATAGAACGAAGTAAGGAATACGATACAAGGAGTCATTTTCACCAGATCTGAGGGAATAGCACTTTTGCAGATCAAAGGTAAGTTTTTTTATTATTTTTTAATCTAGGTTTGTCATTAGCGATGTAGATTTATTTGGGATAAGTAGAGACCGGCATTGGCCGGGCGGGGTTGGTGCCTAACACCTTCCAACCCCGTAACATGATCCCCGGATTCAGATTTCTATAGTAGATTAGTTTTTATCCATTTTAGAGTCATTTTGGTTCCTAGACCACAATAACTAGGTGGTGACTCCCAAACCTCAAGGGTCAAAAGCGGATCCGCGCACGCCGCGGATCGAGGGCGCTTTCAACTACTACTTTCGAAAACTCTTGATTTTAAGAAAAGTCTTAGATTCTTCGTCATAAGCCAAAAATAGTAATTTTGATGATGCATTTTTTGTTGTTTTAGGTTTTAAAAGATTGCTTTTGTTGAATAATCTGACACAGACTGTGTTTGAAAACTCTGAAAGTTAACGATCATGGTGTTTTTGCCAAATGCCGAGGACACAAGTGTCAGCTAATCCTTAACTTTTTCAGAGTCATCCCCGAGACTGAGAATTTTGACTTAGTTATCTTGCTGCATCCGTTGGAACATTGAGAATTTTGAGATTTTTTCCGTTCACAGTTTATACTCTTGCGGGCCAGGAGTTGTTTTTTATTTTTCTTATTTTTTATTTTTTATTTTTTTGTTTTTTTTTCATTTTTGCCCCTGGCGCCAGTTACGGTTTTCACCTGACCCGATTTTCACATTTTTACGCATCGACTCCCTTTTTGGGTTTTCATCATGCCGGTGGTTTTGATCTTGCCATAGACTGATTTTTTTACTCATAGTGCCCTTGCAGGTTTTCACTATGCCCTTTCAGTCTATGCTTACTTTATAGATTTTTTGCTTTGAATACCTTCTCGATTTCTCTATGCCCCTTGTGGTTTGGTGACTCAAGTTGAGCTGCGAGATCGAACACTCTACTCTTCTAATGACGCTTTTTCTTGAGTAACAGATCTGGACTCCCCTCTCGAGTTCCTCCGACGATTTTCATGATGCGGTGACTCAAGTTGAGCTTCAAGATCAATGACTCTACACTTCAAGTCGCTCTTTTTTTTCAAATATTTGACCTGACCTCCCCTCTCGGGTCTTCCAACGACTTTGGTGGCTTGAAATCCGAGTTAAGTAGCAAAATAAACTATACTCTGACAATGCTTTTCTTGACATGTTTCTATCGTGATTGAGTTGCCTTAAGCCATTCTTTGATCTGAGAGGAGTTTAAATAAGACGAAACGTAAGCTTAGGCTAGGTTGTGAAAGGATGTAAAGAAGGTGGAGTCTGGATTTATTGAGGGGTAGATTGGATACGAGGTTTGTCTATTTTTGTTTCGAAAATATGATCTATGTCTCCTCCCATTGTCACACGAACTTGTTTAGGTAGGAGATTTGGGTCGAGCTTGAGATCAGACATTCGAGGTTTTTGGCTTTTTGATTTTTTTGTATTTTTAGCCGTTCACAGTTTATCCTCATGCGGGTCAAGAGTATACTTTGGTATTTTTGATTTGACTTTTGATTGCCTTTTTTTTTGTTTATTTGATTCTTTTGATAGCAGTGACTTACCCCGGTCCTGGGTTAAGAAATGAATGTGATGGCTTAAAAAGGGTTAACTTAAGGTAGATAGTTGTTCAGGTAGTGGAAAGATGGCCTCCCTTCATTTCAAAGGATGACTTCAGGCGTAATATTTTTTAACGGTGTCGCATTGATTGGTTGTGGAAAGATTTCCCCGTCCATTTCTGTGAGAATCAGCGCTCCTCCGGACAGTACCTTTTGGACGACAAATGGCCCATCGTAATTCGGACGAAACTTTCCTCTCGCATCTTCCTGTATTGACAAAATCTTCTTTAAGACAAGATCTCCTGGCGAGAACTCTCTAGGTCGAACCTTTTTGTTATAAGCTCGTGCTATTCTCCGTTGATAAGTTTGCCTATGACAGATTGCTGAAAGTCATTTTTCCTCTATTAAGTTTAACTGATCGAATCGGGCTGCTTCATCCAATCCAACTTCTTTTAATATCCGAAGGGAGGGAATCTCGACCTCAACGGGCAAGACTGCTTCCATTCCGTAGACCAGTGAATAAGGCGTTGCCTTAGTTGAAGTTCGGATTGACGTTCGATAAGCATGTAGAGCGAAAGGTAACATCTCGTGCCAATCCTTGTAAGTAACGGCCATTTTCTCGATGATTTTCTTGATGTTTTTGTTCGCGGCTTCAACTGCTCCGTTCATCTTTGGTCTGTAAATGACTGAGTTGTGATGGGTGATCTGAAAATCCTTGCACATTTTGGACATATCTTTGTTCTTGAGATTTTTGGCGTTATCAGTTACTATTCCGTTTGGGAGGCCATATCGACATATGATGTTGTTCTTCAAAAACTTCAAGACATTGCCCCTTGTAACATTGGTGTAAGATGCTGCTTCTACCCATTTTGTAAAGTAGTTGATGGTGACTAAGATGAAGCGATGCCCATTGGAAGCTTGAGGATTGATCTGCCCGATGACATCCATGCCCCATAGTGAGAAAGGCCATGGGGAAGTCATATTGCGCAATTCTGAAGGTGGCGCATTGATCTTGTTGGCATAGATTTGACACAAATGACACTTCCGAACATGTTGGTACCCATTGCTCTCCATAGTCATCCAGTAGTAACCCATTCTCATAATCTTCTTTACGAGCATATGTCCATTCATGTGAGGTCCACAGACTCCTCCATGCACGGTTTCGATTAAGCGTTGAGCTTCATTTTGTGTTACACACCTGAGGAGGACCTCATGATACGACTTTTTGCATAAGACTCCACTACTCAAGAAGAATTATCTTGCTAATCTCTGAATAGTCTTTTAGTCCGTCATCGTGGCATCGGGTGGAAAAGTTCGATCCTCTAAGAATGCCTTGATGTCTGCGTACCATGGTTTTTCCTCAGGTTCTTCAACCTCCATAGGTAAGCAATACGCAGGCTCGTCTTGAATACCAATCTTAAGAGGGTCGACTATGGTGTCTTCGGAGATGCTGATCATTGAGGCCAGAGTAGCCAATGCATCTGCAAATTGGTTCTTAGCCCTCGACATATAAGTAAATGAGATTCGGGTGAAGTTTGAACTTAGATCTTCGAGATACTCGTGATATGGAACCAGTCTCTGCTCTCGAGTCTTCCATTCTCCCGTTGTCTGGTAGACTACCAGACTTGAGTCTCCAAATACATCTATTTCATCCACTTCGAGGTTGATCGCTGCTTTCAACCCCACAATGCATGCTTCGTACTCGGCTTCGTAGTTCGAACATTGGAACCTCAGTTTGACTTAACCAGAAATGCCCCAATTCCATTTCCCTTTTGATTTACTGCTCAATCGAAATACATTTTCCAACTAGTTTCTTTATCGTACTCTCAGCTTCAGCAAATAAGATGGCTTCATAAGGAAAATTTGTCTTTAGTGGCTCATAATCGGGCAAAGGGTGTTCCGCTAAGTGGTCAGCAATGACTTGTCCTTTGATGGCTTTTTGAGTGACATAGGTGATGTCGAACTCAGATAATAGTAGCTACCATTTTGTGGTGCGTCCTATTAGTGTCGACTTCTCGAAGAGGTACTTCAAGGGGTCCATCCGAACAATGAGCATAGTCGAGTAACTGAGCAAGTAGTGGTGTAACCGTTGTGATGCCCAGACGAGGGCACAACACGTCTTTTCGAGGGTCGAATAGTTCGTCTCGTAACTTATAAATTTCTTGCTAAGGTAATAGATGGCTCGTTCTTTTCGACCCGTTTCATCATGTTGTCCCAATACACAGCCCATGGAGTTTTCTTGCACGGAGAGACACATCAGTAGAGGTCGACCTGGTGTAGGTGGAACTAAGACTAGTGGATTAAGAAAATATTTCTTAATCTTGTCGAAAGCTTCTTGACAGTCTTCATTCCATTCTTTTTGCTCATTCTTCTTCAGTAGTTTGAATACTGACTCACAGATCGGTGTCAGTTACGAGATGAACCGACTAATGTACTGAATTCTCCCTAGGAATCTCTTGATCTCTTTATCTGATTTGGGTGGCTCCATATTTATAATGTACTTCATTTTAGCTAGATCAATTTCGATGCCTCTTCTACTGACGATGAACCCCAATAGCTTCCCTGATATTGCCCCAAATACACACTTTGCCAGATTAAGCCTTAAGCTGTACTTCCTTGATCGATCACACAATTTCTTCAGGTTTACCAAATGATACTCGTCGAGGTTAGATTTAACAATCATTTCGTCCACATATACCTCTATCTCCTTGTGGATCATGTCATGAAATAAGGTGATCATGGCTCGTTGGTAAATTGCCCCAGCATTCTTGAGACCGAATGGCATGACTTTATAGTGAAAGGTACCCCAAGGTGTAATGAATGCAGTCTTCTCTTGATCTTCTTCCACCATTTTTATTTGATTGTAACCCGAGAAGCCGTCCATGAAGGAGAACATACCGTGCCCTGCTGTATTATCGACCAAAGTATCGAAGTGTGGTAACGGAAAGTCATCTTTAGGATTGGCTCTATTTAGATCCCGGTAGTCTACATACATGCACACTTTTCCATCCTTTTTTGGCACAGGAATGACGTTAGCGAGCCACTCAGGGTAGGTGGATACTACGAGAAACCCTGCTTGGAACTGCTTTATTACTTCGTCCTTGACTTTAAGTGTCCACTCTGGTTTCAACCTTCTTAATTTCTGCTTGACTGGCTTGCTCCCTGATCTGATAGGTAACTTGTGGACGACTAGATCTGTGTCCAACCCGGGCATGTCCTGATAGGACCATGCGAAGACATCTTAGTACTGTTGTAAAAACTTTGTCATCTCTTCTTTCTGTTCAATTGTCAATAGGGCCCCAATCTTAACGATGTGTAGGTCATCTTCGGTGCCCAGGTTCACTGAGTTTGTATCCTCTATATTTGGCTGAACATCTTTCTCGTATCGTTCTATGAGTTCTTTGATTTCTTCTGGGGGATACTCAACCTCTTCCTCTGACTCTTCTTCGATCCCCATGAGATCAAAGTCAAGCTCGAGGTCAAAGTCGTATTCCTCTCTTTCATACTCTGTTCTGTCACAAGGCTCATTCAACTGAGAAAATTCTTTGAAAACCTTTGGTATTTTGAAGATTTCTGATTTTCTTGAATTTTTGAAGATATTTGATTTTTTCGAATTTTGCAGAGTTTTTGATTTTTTGGAGTTTGAAAACTTTTTGATTTTTTTGGATTTTGTGGACTATCTGTATTCCTGAAAATAAGAAAAATCATGCAAATTCATTAGAAATGAAGGTGAGCCCCCAAAACATTTTTTCTCCGAGGACAAGGGCTCATTATGGTCCTCGGGCACATGAGATTTTGCTAGTGGCATTTTTTTTTGAGGCCGTAGGGATTCTGGACCCCATGGCGGCCTCGTAAGTGATTGGGTATTCCTCCCAATTCTTGAAGACTTGCCCTTCCTCTGCAGGGTGGATAAGTCGGGAGAGTGGCTTCCTTGACGGTTCAGATATGACCATCACTTCCGGGTGATTGTCGTCAAATCCGGGTGCAGGCATTTACAGGGTGGGTGGAATTACGACCGATCCCCAGTCGATTTGAAAAGGGAACAATGGCTTTTCTTCTTCGCATATTGCGACTTCCTCTTTAGCGGGCTCTCTTTCTTCTTCCTTTTGACCCCATTCGAAATCCCCTCCGAACAAGATGTCCATGCCATCTGTAAAGGAATGCGGAGACTCAACGATTGAGTCTTCTTGCGTTTGAATGGGCTCGATACTTACAACATTTGGTTCTCCTATGTGACTTGTCGGTGGTAGTTTTGATAAGTCCTCTGGCCTCTTCAAGGATTGTGGGAAGCTGATGCTGATGTGTGGTACTTTGCCCAAGTTTCATATATTAGGCTCTCGGTTCTGTCTTCGTGCAAGTTGAAGCTCCCTCTTTTTATCATTCATATTAGAGATGTCTTTCCTCGTAGGCTTGAATCCAAGACCAAAGTAGGGAGTGTATTTTTGCATGCTGATCAAAATGGCCCTGCCTTTTCCTTTAGGCCCTAACCCTTGTTTCGGACGATATCCGCCTTCTTCATCACTCGTCCGATCATCAGGTTTGTTTTTGACAACTTTTCCCTTGTCTTTTCTTTCCCCCTTTGGATATGATTGATAGATGTGAACTGAAAGGAGTGATACCCCTCGTTTTCCCCGATCATTTCTACATCGATATAAGACATGTCCGGTGATTGATCGACTGGTATGAGATTTTCTACGAGGACCGATATCACCCTTTGTCCCATGATGAATTTGACTCGCTGGTGCAAGGAAGAAGGGACTGCCCCTGCAGTGTGGATCTAGGGTCTTCCTAGGAGGAGATTGAACGCTGAGGGTATGTCCAGAATTTCAAATGTCACTTCAAACGTACATGATCCAATGGTGACTGGGAGATCCAGTTCCCCTAACGACTCAGTTTTCTTATTATCAAAAGCCCTTACGGTCCTTAGAGTTGGCCTGAGGTAAGATAAATCTGCGTTTAACTTGTGCAAGGTTTATAGAGGACAGACATTAAGAGCCAAATCATTGTCGATCAGCACCCTTGCTACCATCATACCTTTGCACATTATTATAATGTGCAATGGTTCAATGTGTCTACACCCCCCGCTAATAAATTCATCATCGGTGAAGGTGATCGGATTGGGGGTCATGATCTAACCTACTGTCTTTTCCAACTCTTCTGACGAGGTGGTCTCAGGTACATGTGCACTACTAAGGAATTTGAGTAATGCTTCCTGATGATGCTCTGAGTTTAAAAGCAGGTCAAAGATACTGATTTGAGCTGGCATTCGGTTTAATTGTTTTACTATGTTGTACTCACTCTTTCGAATGAGTTTGAGGAGGTCAGCTGCCTCCTTGTCAGTTACCCTGCTCTTCTTCCTTTCTGGTTCCCCTTGTGGTATTTGTTCTTCTTCTACCAGCTTTTCTTTCCCTTTTTCTTTTCTTCTAACCTCTTCCTCGTTCTGCCTTTTTTGTTTTTTTTCTGGTGCTTTGTAGCACCTCTCTGATCTAGTCATATGACCAATATCCGTGATCATCGCCTCTTTCGGCATCTCAATCCCTACGGATGTCACAATCATCGTCTCATAACTCCATGGGACGGTTTGATTTGAGCGATATGAAAATGGTTTAGGGGATATGATGGTCATGGGTTGAGGGTCCGATTTTAGATGAAGGATGAAAGGTGGTGGATTGGATTTGACGGTTGGTGTAGTGATATTTGGGATGTGTGGATTGGTATAAGATAGGATGAGGGGTGGTCGGGAGGAGAAGCTTGAAGTTTGAGGGGTCGGTGCAATACATGATATGATAAGAGGTGGTCGGGAAGGAGGGCCTGAATTTGGTATGGTGCAAGGTATAATAAGAGGTGGCCGAGAGGAAGAGCTTGAAGTTGGTAATGCGTAAGGTATGATAAGAAGTGGTCGTGAAGGATTTGAGGTTTGGGAGTTGGAGTGAATGGTGAAATTGGCCAAATTGATTGGAAGTTGGGATGATGATTGGTTGGTTGTATCTGGTGGTAATGCATTGATGCTGTAGACACCCCAATTTGAACGGGCCACTACTCAAAACGGCCAAAAAATACAGATTTTCCAAATAAATGGGCCAACGGGCCTGAAGGGCCCAAGTCATTGAAAAGTGACATTTTGACCAAACCGAGGCCCCTAAGACCTCTCAATGGTTTAGGAGGCCCACCAAAAGGACTCGTCCTACGTTACGCTTTCCCAATATTCACCGCTCCGCTTCCAAAAATTAAAAACGCCAAACTTTCGATAAATTTCACCAACGGGCCTAAAAAGCCCGACTCGCCAACACGTGGCATTTTTTATCGAACTAATGATTGCAAAAATCTAAAAAAATTAACAAAATTAAAAAGGTGAGACTTGAGATGCCTACCCCTCCTCTACTACCACCGCTCCGCCTCCGAATCCACAAAAATCATAGGCCCACCTAAGGCCCACAAGCCCTCAACACTTTCCTAAACCAATTTCTCACCTTACCCCTAACCTAAAATCAATCCACATCAACCAAAATCTAAAACCAACCTATACCCTCAAAATCCATTCCAAAATAACCTCCAACCAATTCCTAAAATCCAAAACCATTTCATAACCCAAGCCCAAAACACTCCGAAGCCTCTAAGCCCAAATCCATATCCAATTCATATCCAACCCACAACCCTAACCCATCAACCACTACCCACATCAACCAATCACCATCTTGATAATCAAAGATGACACATGTCATCACCCCATCTCACCTCCCTCACCCAACTACCTACCCCATTAATTTGCTTTAAATCCCATCTACCCACACATCAACCCATCACCTTTTCTCTCAAATCAAACACATCTACCCACACCCCTAACCTATACCTCCCCTAATCTACCCTCATCATTCCCTACAAAACCTACATCTACAACCTAAACCTACACCATCCTCTCAAGTCAAACACTCAACCTCTCCTATCAACCTATCTCAACCCTTCATTTCCACCAACTTTAACACATGGCATCATCTCCCTCACTCTCCCAAAATATCATCAACCACCTCTATAAATCCTCCATTCTCTTAAATCAAATACCATTTAAATCATAACCACCATCTTAAACTCACCTCACCAAACACTCCACCCAAATGGGTTAGGTAGGATCCAAACCATTTAGGTCAAAACTCACCCATTTAACCCCCTTCCCTAAATACCCTCCAATCTCCTCTAAATTACACCCATTTCTTTCTCAAACTCATAACCATTCTACCCTTTTTCTTCACTTCACCCCATTATATCCCTAAAATAACTCCTCAACATCTATAAATACCCTCCTCCTCTTCCCAAAAATGGCCCCCAACTTTCACCACAAAAATTATCCCCCCAACTTTCACTACAAAATTATCTCCAACTCTCACTACTAACAACTATCACCAATCCTCCTCAAGTCTCATATACAAAAAAAAATATTATACTCCACTCATCTCTCTCATCATCTCTTCTCTACTCCTTCAACCATACAAGAATTGTATTTTCATAGAATACTAAGGACTCAAGAAGAAGAAAAGAAGAAAGAAGATACAAGGTGGGTTCAAGGCAATCCCCCCCCTCTCTCTTCTACACCCTCTCCTCCTCCCTCTTCTATCACCCTCTCCCCTTCATTTTATTTTTTAGAATAAATGGACCCCAAGGCTAAAGGTCTATAAGGCTCATTTCCATCAATGGAATGATCCCATGATCAAGCCGAAAATAAACCCCTATCTAGGGTACAAATGCACCCACGTGGCACGTTGTCTTTCATACTTTTTTAAATAAAAAATGACCGAGTTGAGTTGAAGTTACCACTCTTTAGTGGGGAGAAAAGGGTGCCTAACACCTTCCCTTTTCTCCAATCGAGCCACTTACCCCGAATCTCATTGTTTGATTAGTTCCTATCCATCGAGAGTCACTAAAACATCAAAAATGTCACTTTTTCAAAAAATGCACATCGGGTGACCATTCACACCCACTTATAATATGAATGGTGGCGACTCCAAACCATTATAGATGTGGTCATCGTAATGACGAAATCACGTGTCTACAGCTTGGCGACTCCACTGGGGAGTAAAGGCTCCACCCTCGTGTCAACTCGATTATTTTGGAAAAAAAAAGAAAGGTTTCAATTTTTTTTTTTTTTTTGCAAGCTAACAATACTTGTTGTGTTTGTTGTATTTATTTTTTAGGTAGGTTTCCTTTATTTATTTACTCACTTGAAAAAAAAATAAAAAAATCCGATTTTCACTTTATTTCTCCGATTATGTCCTTTTAAGCATGCGTATCATCAAACAAATGAAAAAAAAAATTTTCTTTTTTAGCCCAAGCCAAAAACCAGAGGCAATGTGCCTCAAAATGGGTATAAAAAAATAAAAAAAAGTCATTTTTCTTCTTTTTTGGCCGAATGGACAGTCGAACTTAAAATGATCATAACTTTCTCGTCCGATCTCCGGTTAGCTATTAGTGCATATCGATTTGGGGTAAAACAAAATTTTCTACCAAATGTCACAAAGTCAGCAACATTTTGACAAGTCAGAATCGATTTTTGAGCTCATTTACTATCGTTTACGCTATCATTTCCGTTTGACGTCTCGTCGCGATACAAAATGAATAGGAAAAAAAGAGCATAAAAAAAGAAAAAAATTTGGCCCAAGCCAAAAACCAGAGGAAATGTGCCTCAAAATGAGCACAAAAAAATTTTTATTAAAAAAAAATTAATTAAATTAAAAAAAAAAAATTTTTTTTTTGCTCAACTTGTTCCTTACATCAGTCTTGGAAACTTTCCTTTTGGAACTTATTTTTATTTTAAGTTTTAAAGCTTCAAAAGATCAAATGGATCATCTTTTTCAAACTCAGGGCGTACCGCTTGCCACTTTTTGATTGATCAAAATGAAAATTCAAAGTGATCATCGGTTGGACTATAATAAAAAAAGAGAAGTCCTTTTATGATTAGTTCATTCGTAAAATTGAAAAAAAATGATAAAAAAAAAATCGATTGGTTAATGCTTAACTATGAATGTGCAACCCTTATGGACAAATTATCTAAAAAGTTATGATCTGGCCAACGGGCCCACCCATCTGGAAAATGCCCCAGGCACACCCTATCCTATTTGCACACACCACTAGCACGTTTACTTTACTGTATTGCACGCTTGCATGTCCCTAATAGCCAACGTGGCACTAGTGCGTGGCCCGGTCTCCTCGGAGATGAGACGTCATTCATGAAAATCACAACTCCTATCACGTACCGTAAGGTATATAAAACTGGGGCATTAATACCGTTTGATCAGGTGATTCTGAAAAGTATATTGATACACCCACGTTGGAGCGACCTGAGCCTTTGTCCTATTGTAAGCCGCACGGTCACATGTCCCTATTGCCAACGTAGTACTAATACGTGGTCGATCCCCTCGCGGGATGCGAAAACCATTTATGAAAGCTACAACTCCTGACTCGTACCTGTAGGTATGTAAAAGATAATCCAAGTACATCAATTGCACTTCTTGGTCAAAACCAGTGCCTAAGCAAGATCCTGCTCCGCTGTACCCTACTGTACGAGGGGGATAGACTACGTCTATTCTAGACGAGAGGTACTTAAGTGGGCCCTTGCTCAGCATCGTGCGCCACCTCTCAACTGGGGATCAAACTGGCTGTTTTTGGCTTCAGAGAAGTGAATTGAAATTTTAGATTATCACCTATACGGTATATCAAACCAAGTCACCACATACCGTCTGATTGAGTACGCTTGAGAGGTATATAGGTGTGATTGGGCAAGAGTGGCCAGATAAAAATGCATTGCAGTAGTAAGCTTAGAGTCTAGAAACCTTCCCTATAAGTCAAGACTCGAACTTATCGCGGGTGTTCCCGGGTTGTTGAAATGAAACTTGATGATTGATGTATGTGAATGATGTGTATAATTGTCCTCAAGGATCAAAATTTTATTTTCAGAAATTAAAATGGGTACACCGACCCAATAAAAAATCCATTTCTTGTAAAAATTCAATAATGACCCAGTCCATCTCGATCCAATGATCATGATAGGCCGGGCCATTTAAATCAAAATGAAAATCAAATTTTCAAAAAAGAAAAGTGTTTTCAAGAAAGTGTTTCAAAAGAAAAGTAATTTTACATAGACCTTGGAAATGTACTGAACTATTCTCTTGTGTCAACTCAGGATGCTGGCTGCAGGCAATAACCCAATCGACCAATTGGTCAAAACAACCATCACGGGGATGCACACCGTAGAGAAGTTCAACTTTGCAAAATTCATGTTGAGATGCGCCCTGTACTTTCACAAGTTTGAGATAGATTGGAATCTTTTGCACGCTATGGCTAAGCGTTGGAACCCTTATCTTCACATCTTCCACATTGGGCATATGCACTTGTGTCCTACCCATGAAAAATATTGTGGTATCATGGGGATATCTACTTCAGGTTCTCTAGTCAGGCCTTCATTGAAGACAGGATATTCGGGTGATCTCGCCACAGGCCTAAACATTTCAAAGGAAGAAGCCAAGGCCTTAGTCCGTAACGGGAGATTGGATTTAGTACCCTTATTGAGTCCATACCACTCCCGCAGTCATCCCATCAATGTAAAGCCAGAAGCTTGGAGAGCCACTAGAGACTATCGATTGTGTTTAAGAATCTTAGCCCAATACATACTGACCTCCAAAAGTGAGGGTCAAACTGTTCCTGAGTCTTTCATAGACATAGCTTCCCAACTCTCTAGAAAAGCCAATCCCGTACCTTTTATTCTAGCTGAAACCTTCTCAGGTTTGGATGTCATAAAAAATGGTGAGGGAAGGGATTTCAAAGGAAGCCCTCAACTACTTTATATGTGACTCTGCGACCGTCTCAAAATTGTGGACATTCCTTCAACCCTCGAGTATAGGCCAGAACACTTTTCCAGAAGAAACATGTTAGTGCGTCACAACTCAATCAAGGCTTGGGGCAAATGGTTGGATTCTCGTCTTGCACGTCATATTGATTTGAGATGCCCTTGGTGGATGACGGACTACCCTGTTTTAGGTACCAAAGGATCCTATTATGTCCGTTTGATTGGACTGGAGGAGACATCTTTTTACCAACCTGCTTTGATCTCAGAACAGTACGGAGTACCTATAGAGTTTTCGCTACCTCAACACAAACAATTCTTTTTTTCCGAACCATTGACTGAAAAGTTAGTGCATCTCATTGAGAAGGCTTGGAACAAGCGCATCTTAGGATATCCAGATGGACCAGCAGAGTTCAAAGAGTCAGTCGTTAGAACCAAAAGAAGCAAGCCTAATTGTCCCAACAATCCTGATGACGATCAAAACAAATCCAAGCGTCCATGTAAAAGAATGTAAAACATAGTTATTTGAAAGTTGTAATTCAATGAAAATCCTATTTGTCAAACAATTTTCAATAGTTCAATGAAATTTCTTTCAGTTTATTTGTGGATAATCATGGCATAAATGAATTGTTTAATGGGTTGGTGTACAAAATTCAAAATGTAATCTTCTTTTTTAAAATGTCTTACCGACTCCGTGTCGATGCCAGCTCCGTGCTGATGAAATCATTTTTAAATTTTACCGACTCCGTGTCGATGCCAGCTCCGTGTTGATGAAATCTTTTTAATTTTACCGACTCCGTGTCGATGCTAGCGCCGTGCTGATGAAATCGCTTTTAAATTTTATCGACTCCGTGTCGATGCCAACCCTGTGCTGATAAAATCGTTTTTAAAATTTTACCGACTCTGTGTCGATTCCAGTTCCATGCTGATGTAATCATTTTTAAATTTTACCGACTCCGTGTCGATGCCAGCTTCGTGCTGATGTAATCGTTTTAATTTTTACCGACTCCGTGTCGATGCCAGCTCCGTGCTGATGAAATATTTTTAATTTTACTGACTCCGTGTCGATGCCAGCTCCGTGCTGATGAAATCTTTTTAATTTTACCGACTCCGTGTCGATGCCAGCTCCGTGCTGATGTAATCATTTTTAAGTTTACCGACTCCTTGTCGACGCCAGCTCCGTGCTGATAAAATCATTTTTAATTTTACCGACTCCGTGTCGATGCCAGCTCCGTGCTAATGAAATCATTTTTAAATTTTACCGACTCCGTGTCGATGCCAGCTCCATGCTGATGAAATCTTTTTAATTTTACCGACTTCGTGTCGATGCCAGCTCCGTGCTGATGTAATCATTTTAATTTTACCGACTCTGTGTCGATACCAGCTCCGTGCTGATGAAATCGCTTTTAAAATTTTACCGACTCCGTGTCGATGCCAGCTCCGTGCTGATGAAATCATTTTTAATTTTGTCGACTCCGTGTCGATGCCAGCTCCGTGCTGATGTAATTCTTTTTCAAAATATTTTTCCAATCCCGTGTTGATGTCAACTTTGCGTTAATGTCGGCTCCAAACCAAAGAACTCTTTCTTTAAAACTCGTTCGCTTTAAAATAAATAACTTTTATTCGACCTAATAAAATGTCAGGCATTTTTCTTTTTGTAAACAAGATAGTAATGCTTGGTCTTTGTACCCAAAGGTGGCCAAACGAAAGAAGTACAAACACCCTGAGAAGCCTCCGTATTTCCTTCGATCTATATCAACTATGAGCAATTCAGAGGACCCACAACCTGCGACAAGTGAACTTGCTGAAGCTAATGCAATGATAGCGAAGCTAATAGAAACAACGAAAAGACAAGAACAAATGTTGATGGCTGTTTTTAGTAATACTAACTTCCTACAAGCGCAAGCCGTTCAGCACCAAGCATCTGGATCAAATTCGGAACCCCTTGAACAGACACGACGAGATCAACAGACTACCCCACCTCCTACGGTGCCAATGTATCAGGGCCCTCCACTTTACATCCCACAGAATCAACCACCTCCGGTGGTAATCCCAGATGATGAGTGTGACTTCAGGGTGCCTGAGGCCAAAAATGCCACTGATAACAAAATGGCCCAGCAGATAGAGTCTCTACAAGAAGAAATGAGACGAATGAAGGGTACAAATACTTTAGGAGGGACAAGATTCAGGGACCTTTGCTTTTATCCTAATGCACAGTTGCCGGCCAAATTCAAATGTCCGGAGTTTGAGAAGTACAGTGGGGTGGGGTGTCCTCTGTCACATCTAAAACTATACTGCGGATCCATGTGCCAATACGACGAAGATGACAGGCTACTGGTGCAGTTGTTTCAAAGAAGCTTGACAGGTCAGCACTCAAATGGTTTTCCGGATTGGACCATACGCTTATCAAAAGTTGGCAAGACTTGGCTGAAGTGTTCTGGCATAATTATCGGTTCAACACAGATGTAGGTCTGGATCGAAATGATATGGCCAAGATGACTAGAAAGCAAAGGGAAACAGTAAAAGAGTATGCCCAAAGATGGCGGGAGTCTGCTTCACAAGTGAGGCCTGCAATGACTAAACAATAGATGTACATCACGTTCATCTCAACACTAGGGCATGCCTTTTATACTCATCTGGTTGGACACACCACAGGCACCTTCTCAAATTTAGTTCAAGTGGCATACCGGGTGGAGGATGGGATCCGGACTGGTTTAATATTTGACTTCACAGCCCTAAGTGCAGCGGCAGGGACATCGGCACAGAAGAAGTTCGTGCCTTTTGTAAAAAAGAAAGAGGAAACTCAAGTCAACAATGTACAACCCAGCCAACCTCTTTTCATTCAAGCACCAATTCAGAGGCCGCAAGCACCACAAGTCCCTTGGGCGCCAGTACCTCGAGCTGCTTGGGCTCCAGCACCGCAGAATCCTTTTCAGACAGTTCCTCTGCAAACACAACCAGCACCACAGTATGGGCAAAACCAGCAGGCACGGCCTAACAGGGTAAACAGAGTGTTTACCAGATTGCCCATGACACTATCAGAACTACTACCACTCTTAATCAGAGGCGAATATCTGGTAAAACGTCCACCAAATCCTGAGGCTGCAAAAGGGCCAGGGTACAACCCTAACCTGCTTTGTGAATTTCACATGGGTGCACTAGAGCACTCCACAGATCAATGCTGGCAGCTCAAGCATCAAGTACAGAACCTGATCGATAAAAAGGCTATCATCCTAGATGGGCTTGCCAACCCACCCCAACAACAGAACATCAACCAAATCCCCCTACCTACTCACAATGGAGAGGGGAGTGGGCACAGGGTAAATGTTGTCTGTGGAGAACTCGACTTCAATCCCTCAGATTTAATAGCGCCTATCGGGTCCAAAATCAGGGTTACCTAACTCAGGGATCAGAAGCACCAACAATCAGCACAGTCAACCACCACACAACAAGCTTACCTCAAAATTCACTACCACCACTCAGGTTGGCCGACCTCACCATCCATCCCACTCATCAAAATACTACTATCCGACCGCCTTTAGTTATACCTTATGGATCACCAAACCACCAAAACTCTGCCCGACCTCCTCTTGTTATCCCCTACATACTGCCAAATGCGCAAGGATCAACCCGACCCCCTCTCCACATACCATACACCGCATCTTCACGTCCACCACTCATCCTCCCATACACTCCATCAACTGCTCCTACTACCGTTTCATCCAAATCATCGCCACCACCCTTTATTCTTAATGTAAAACCCGAGCCGCCTCCCATGACCATACACTCACCCAAACCATTCCCCTATAACTCTATCCAGGCAGTTCCTTGGAGTTACGAGACAACCATCACTACAACCTCCGGGGTTGAAACCATGAAGAAAGCAATGGTGGCCGACATTGGGCATATGACAAGGGCAGGGCGATACAAAAAAATATCAAAAAAGGGGGTAAGCATCAAGGAAGAGACTGAAGAAACAGCAAAAGGCATGACGGGTGAAGAGAAAAGAAAAGTAAAAGGAAAGGATAAAATGAACGAGAGTGAACAGAAAGAAGAGAAGGCGAAAGTGACGGATAAGGAAGCTGCAGACTTTATTAAACTCATTCTCAAGAGTGAGCATAATATAGTAGACAAATTGAACAAACAGTCGGCTCAAATCAGTATCCTGGGTCTGATGCAAAAGTCAGAAGAATACCAAGAGGCATTACTAAGAATTTTGGGAAAATTGCATGTACCTGCAACTACCTCACCCGCGCAACTAGAACAAACGATTAGCCAAATAATGGCCCCCAATCCCATTATTTTCACTGAAGATGAATTTGTGCCTGGAGGAACGAGGCACGTCGAGCCACTAAACATCATGGTCATATGCAAGGGCATGATGGTTGCTAGGGTGTTGATTGATAACGGGTCAGCGCTTAATGTTTGTCCGCTTGAGACCTTCCGGAAACTCAACGCTGATTGGTCACATGTCAAGCCAAACAACAAAGTTGTCCGAGGCTTTGACAGTTCGAGAAGGGATTCTCTAGGAGAAGTGGATCTACCTGTCTCAATAGGCCCATGTACATTCGAAGTAACGTTTGAAGTCATCGAAATACCAACAACCTTCAACTTATTGCTGGGTAGGCCATGGATCCATATTGCCGAGGCAGTACTGTCCTCTCTACACCAAAGAGTCAAGTTCATCATGGGGCAGAGAATGATATCAGTGCTGGCAGAAAATCTTATCCTGGCTAGAAGAGCTCCGGATGTGCCATTTATCGACATTGAGATGACGAAGGACAAAGCACTCTATCACTCTTATCAGTTCGTCGCGGTCAATCATATTGAAAAGGGGCAGGAGAAGGTAGCAGCAAAACTATCAAGACCAAATCTGATGGTTGGTCGGGTTATGAAAAGGGCAGGTTATCGACCCAAGCAAGGGTTGGGACCAGGAGGAAGAGGGAGAACTAAGCCGGTTGAAGCCAAAAAACATACTCCTTATTTTGGTCTCGGGTTCAGGCCCACAAAAAGGGATACTGCAGAAATGAATAAAAAGAAAAAAGAGCTTCGACTAGCGAGAAAGCAAAACCGTGAACCAAATATCTGGAACCTGGGCAGAGTTCCACATATCAGGGTTAGCTTCCCAAAATCACATATCAGACCCGACAGCCTATCAGAACTGCCATCAGCAAAGAAGTCAAAAATGGTAAATCCTAAACCAGTGCACATTGAAGAAGACCCAATCGTGGAGTCCCAATCATCCTTTGAAGAAGGCATGGATGTTTTATTCAATGGGGATTCCAATGAAAGTCTATCAGAAACCTCCTTAGAATCAACCAAAGTGGAAATCACTACTAGCCAAGGGAACAAATCACCCTTTTCAACGGGCATTGACTGGGCATCAGTCGTCATCCCACCGAGTTTGGGAGGGACTATGCCCCCATCTGACAAAAATCAATCGGAGATCATGGTTATCTCCGAACCACCGACCAAATCACCCAACACATCACTTTCACATCTCATCCGCCCCCTCAAAGAAGGGGAAATTTTGAACAATTGGGAGGAATTCCCTGACCCTTGAGGCTGTTGAGGCCTAAAAAAAAAACACCGTTAAACGAATCTAGTTTGCCCGAGGATCATAACGAGCCCTCGTCCTTGGGTAAAGACTGTTTTGAGGGCTCCCTATCGTTATTAATGAATTCGAATGATTGTTCTTCTTATTTCAGGTATTCGAAAAGCAACAAAAAAACAAATATTCCTCAAAAGCAAAAAAAATCAAAAATTTCTCAAAAGTCAAAAAAATCAAAAGCTTTCAAAGTTGTAAAAAAATAGATATTTTCCAAAAATCAAAAAAAGAGTTTTCAAGGGATATGTCTCAATCAAATGAGAACCCAGATAAAACAATTTTGAAAGGGACGAGTATGATTTCGATCTTGAACTCGACTTTGACCTCATGGGGATCGAAGAAGAGTCTGAGGACGAAATGGAGTACCCGCCTAAAGAAATCAAAGACTTGGTAGAACGTCACGAGAAAGGTGTTCAGCCAAACATTGAGGATACAGATTCAATCAATCTTGGTACCGAAGAGGACCCACGAATTGTCAAGATCGGAGCCTTATTAACGTCACAACAAAAGGAAGAAATGATCAAACTCTTACAAGATTATCAAGATGTCTTTGCATGGTCGTACAGGGATATGCCGGGATTGGACATAGATCTTGTTGTGCACAAGCTACCAATTGCCTCCGGAAGCAAGCCGATCAAGCAGAAATTGAGAAGATTAAAGCCAGAATGGACCCTCAAGGTCAAGGACGAAGTCATGAAACAGTTCGAAGCCAGATTTCTTGCAGTCTCTACGTACCCTGAGTGGTTGGCTAATGTCGTCCCAGTACCCAAGAAAGATGGGAAGGTAAGCATGTGTGTTGACTATCGGGACCTAAACAAGGTCAGTCCTAAGGATGATTTCCCACTTCCACACATCGACACTCTAGTCGATAGTACAGCAGGGCATAGCATGTTCTCGTTCATGGACGGCTTTTCAGGCTATAACCAAATAAAAATGACGGAAGAAAACCAGGAAAAGACTGTATTTATCACGCCATGGGATACTTTTCACTACAAAGTCATGCCATTCGGGCTGAAGAACGCAGGGGCGACTTACCAACGGGCAATGACCGCACTATTCCACGATATGATCCACAAGGAAATGGAAGTCTACGTAGACGACATGATTGCTAAATCCAGCATTGAAGAAGATCATCTGGTAAATCTAAAGAAATTGTTCGACAGGCTGAGGAAATACAGTTTAAGGCTAAATCCTGCAAAATGTGTATTCGGGGCAACATCGGACAAACTACTGGTTTCATCGTCATCAGCAGAAAGAGGCATCGAGATAGATCCGACAAAAACCAAGTATATCCTCGAGATGAAAGCACCCGTTTCAGAGAGAGATGTTCGGACATTCTTAGGGAGGATACAGTATATTAGCCGTTTCATTGCTCAGCTTACGCCTATCTGTGAGCCAGTCTTCAATCTACTAAGGAAAGACACGCCAAAGAAGTGGAACAAGGACTGTTAGGAAGCGTTCGACAAGATTAAGCAATACCTGCTCAATCCACCAGTCCTAGTCCCTCCTACTCTAGGGTGACCTTTGCTGATGTACATCTCGGTACAAGAAACGTCAATGGGGTGTGTGCTAGGGCAACACGATGAATCAGGACGGAAAGAACAAGCCATTTACTATCTCAACAAGAAATTTATCGAGTATGAAGCAAAATATTCAACAGTTGAGAAGACTTGCTGCGCATTATTCTGGGCATCTCAACGACTACGCCACTATCTGCTTAGTTACTCAACTATGCTTATTGCTAGAATGGACCTCCTGAAGTATCTTTTCGAGAAACCAGCATTAACAGGTCGCACTGCAAAATGGCAACTATTGTAATCTGAGTTTGACATCACCTATGTCACTCAAAAAGCCATCAAAGGGCAAGCAATCGCCGACCACCTAGCCGAGCACCCGTTGCCTGACTACGAGCCATTAAAGACGAACTTTCCTGACGAAGCCATACTGATCACTGAGGTTGAAGACGATAATGATGAACCAGGCTGGAAAATGTACTTCGACGGAGCAGCCAATCAGAAAGGAAACGGAATAGGGGCAGTTCTGATCAAGTCAGGTGGATCCCACGTGCCAATCGCAATCAGAAAAATTTCAATGTTCCAACAATGAGGCTGAATACGAAGCATGCATAGCAGGGTTGAAGGCAGCACTGGATCTCGAGGTAGATGAAATCGATGTTTTCGGAGATTCAAGCTTGGTAGTCTATCAGACAACTGGAGAATGGAAGACCCGAGAGCAAAGACTGGTCCCTTACCACGAGTATCTGGAAGAACTAAGCTCACGCTTCGATAGGATTTCATTCACGTACATGCCGAGAGCTAAGAATCAGTTTGCAGATGCACTAGCTACACTGGCCTCTATGATCAGCATCTCGGAAGACTTAATCATCGACCCTATTGAGATTGGAATTCAAGATGAGCCAGCCTATTGCTTACCCGTTGAAGTAGAAGAATCTGAAGAAAAGACATGGTATTCTGACATCAAGGCATATCTTGAAGATTGAACACTCCCCTCAGATGCAACGCCAAATGATAGAAGGACCATTCAGAGGCTAGCAGGACAATTTTTCTTGAGCAACGGTATTCTGTACAAGAAGTCGCACCATGAGATCTTACTTAGGTGTGTGGCAGAAACAGAAGCGAAACGACTAATTGAGACTGTACATGGGGGAGTCTGCGGACCTCACATGAATTGTCATATGCTTGCTAAGAAGATCATGAGGATGGGATTACTATTGGTCGACAATGGAAAGTGACTGCTATCAGCATGTCCGCAAATGCCATCTATGCCAAATATATGCCAACAAGATCAATGCCCCACCTTCAGAACTACATAATATGACTACTCCTTGGCCCTTCTCACTCTGGGGCATGGACGTCATTGGGCAGATCTCGCCAAAAGCTGCAAATGGGCATCGTTTCATCCTTGTTGCTATCGATTACTTCACAAAATGGGTAGAAGCTGTATCATACGCCAATGTTACCAAGAGCAACGTCATGAAGTTTGTCAAGAACAACATCATTTGTCGGTATGAACTTCCAAGCGGATTGGTAACTGATAATGCTAAGAACTTCAAGAACAAAGATATGATCAAAATGTGCGAAGACTTCCAGATCACTCATCACAACTCTGTACCCTACAGACCTAAGATGAATGGAGCAGTCGAGGCAGTCAACAAGAATATCAAGAAAATAATCGAGAAGATGGCAGTTACATACAAAGATTGGCACGACATGTTGCCCTTTGCACTACACGCCTACCGTACTTCGTTCAGAACTTCGACTGGGGCAACTCCATATTCATTGGTCTACGGAATGGAAGCAGTCTTACCCGTAGAGGTTGAGATTCCCTCCCTCTGAATCTTAAAAGAAGCAGAGCTAGATGAGACTGAATGGATTCAAGCTCGGTTTGATCAGCTGAATCTGATTGAAGAGAAACGCCTTGCAGCCATTTATCATGGATAGATCTATTAACGACGAATAGCTCGTGCCTATAACAAGAAAGTTAAGCCTAGGCATTTCTCGCCAGGAGACCTGGTCTTAAAGAAGATTCTACCAATTCAAGAAGACGCCAAAGGAAAGTTCAGACCAAACTATGAAGGATCATTCATCGTACAGAAGGTAATGACAGGAGGAGCTCTGATTCTTACAGAAATGGACGGACAAGTCTTCCCGCAACCGATCAATGTTGACACTGTTAAGAAATATTACGCCTAAGACCTAACCCTGAGATGACGAAAGGCCATTTTTGTTATTCCAAACAAACCATCACACCCTAGTCAACCCTTTTGAGCCATCACGTTCATTTCTTAACCTAAGACTGGGGCAAGTCAACAACTACAAACAAAAAAAAAAAGATCAGAAAAATAGAAAAATCAAAAGCATCAAGGTACTCCTGGCCCGCATGAGGATAAACTGTGAACGCTAAAATACAAAAAAATCAAGAAAGTCAAAAACTGGAACACTTGATCTTGGCTCGACCCAAATTTCCAGCCTAAACAAGTTCGAGAGACGCTGGGAGGAGACATAGATCACTTTTCCGAAACAAAAATAGACGAACCCCATGTTTATTCCACTAAGACCCAGACCTTAACCTTTTTGTAACCTTCCACTACCATAAGCCTAAGCCAACGTTTTGTTCTACTTAAAGTCCTTTTTGATCAGGAAATGTTCTAAGGCAACATAATGACAGTGACGGCACCAATGATCTTGCAACTTGGTCCGGACCTCAAAGTCTTATTAGTCGTTGGAAGACTTGAGAGGGGAATCCAGATCGGATGTTCGAAAAAAAAAGAGTACTCGAAGTGTAGAGTAGTCGATCTCGCGGCTCAACTTGAGTTGTCGAACCACGAATAGTCGTCAGCAAGCTCGAGAGGGGAATCTAGATCTATTATTCAAGAAAAAGTGCCACTACAAGAGTAGAGTCGTCGATCTTGCAGCTTAACTTAAGTCACCAAGCCACAAAGACACAGAGACTCCGAGCAGAATTGTAATGAAAAATCTAGAAAAATACAAGCATGGTCTGAAAAGGCATAGTGAAAACCTGAAAGGGCACTATGAGTAAAAAATCACACTATGGTAAGATCAAAGCCACCAGCACGATGAAAATCCCAAAAAAGACGTCGATGCGTAAAAATGTGGAAATCGGGTCTGATGAAAACCGTAATTGGAATCAGGGGCAATAAAGGTTAAAAAAAAAAAAAACACACAACTCCTGGTCCGCGCAAGAGTATAAACTGTGAACGGCAAAATCTTTCCAAAATCACGAGACCCAAAATAGTCTTCCAATACCATGGCACTGGGAATGACTCTAAAGGAATCAAAAGAGTAATTGACGTTTATATCCTTTGTGATTGGCAAAAATACCAAGATCGTCGCAACCAAAGGTTTTACAAACTTTGAATTTATTGTACTCATTTGATAAAGATGTTTCATAAAATTTCAAAAAAGAAAAAACTACTATTTTGGCCGATGATGAAGATTCTAGGACTTATTCAAACTTCAAATTTTCAAAGCATTAGATACACCTGAGGCCAAGTAAGTACAAAACCTATTTTCTTTGCATTAATCTTTCAACATTTTGTAATAAAAAGAAATCAATCAAACATCATGAAAAAATGAGTCAAGGCGTTCCTACAAAGCACGGATCCGGGCTGCCCGACTCATCATCAATTTTTCAGCCTGACTCATCATCACGACTCACTAGACAAGACGCGAAGGCATCGAAGAAGGGACCGCAAGCAAGCCCCTCCTAAGATCACTCTCCGGGCCTACTGAGGTAGATAAACCATTGATCATCGAACTTACAGTTGCAGCAATGGAAGAGTTTATAAGAATGACCTAACTAAGAAAACCCTTATGGATGCGTGGCCTTAACGATGCTTATGAGATTTTAAGTGAAGATGAGTACATACAAACATTCCCGAGGGGATTGGACCAAAACTATTTAGATTAAAATCAGAAGCTTCTCGAGAAAGTGTCATTGTTATCATGAATCACATTAACCTTGTTGAGATCCTTATGGATGTGAATCAGTGGTCTACCGTGTTTTCTAACATTGTTTCAAAAGAAGCAACTCTTGAAGTCGTATCAATAGGTGTAGCAGAAAACTACAATGGAGCCCTTCAAGTGATGACAGCAGAATTTCAAGTCCCTTCACCTCTGGTTCTGACTTGAGAAAATTTCTTTGTAAGGTGTTGAAAACAGCATGTCAAGGGGATTTGGACGGTGGTCGATGTTTCCTTGGATCATTTGTGTCCTAGCCCGATATCGAGATGTCGAAGAAGGCCATTAGGGTGACTAATCCACAAAAATGTCAAGTGGTCACTCCAAGGTCATATGGGTCGAACATATAGAAGTGGATGACAAAGCAGTTCACAGTACATATAGAACACTGGTTAACTCCGACATTGGATTGGGAACAAAGTGATGGGTTGCTACCTTAGATTGACAGTGCAAATGCCTTGCAAGTGTTATGACTAGTAACATGCCAGCTAGAGATATTGGTATGATAATGAATCAATAAGTACGAAAGAGTATGCTGATACTGCAAGAGAGTAGCACCGATGCAGCAGGTCTTGGTCGATTCAGGTTCCAACTACAAAACTCTCTCTTGGATCAGTGACAGCTGTTAACAATCATATTGCTTGCAAAACTCTCTCTTGGATCAGTGACAGCTGTTAACAAACAATCATATTACTTGTGCTCCAACTGCAAAACTCTCTCTTGGATTTGTGGTGACTGCTAACAACCTCAGTGCTTGCACTGTTGAAAGGATCAAAGGTATCAAAGGACAATGCATGAATTGAGAGGGTTAGCTTATGATAGAAACAGAGCAAGATCAACAAAAGAAGGCAATAAAAAAAAATCAAAAAATAAAAAAAAATTAAAAGAATTTCAAAAAATCTTTCGAGTTGCACTCAACTCTGATTTGTCAAAACACGATCGAAGAATTAGTCGGATTTCAAAACTCATCAAATTTTCATCAAATCCAAGATCTCACACGAGCTCCGCGCCATCGAGATCAAGGAATTAATAAGGCAAAACTCTGTTAGACCCCGTGCTTGAGGCACCATTTTTCACAAAATTCATCAATTTAATTTGAAATTCGAAGTCGTGTTTTACAAAGTTCTCTCTCCCGTGCAAATAGGGGTTTAGTCTATTCTTTACAGTTCTTTGCAAGCAATTCCTGCAAAGAAGGGCAGCTGTAGATACCCCAATTTGAACGGGCCACTACTCGAAACGGCCAAAAAATACAGATTTTCCAAATAAATGGGCCAACGGGCCTTAAGGGCCCAAGTCATTGAAAAGTGACATTTTGACCAAACCGAGGCCCCTAAGACCTCTCAATGGTAAAGCCCGACTCGCCAACACGTGGCATTTTTTATCAAACTAATGATTGCAAAAATCTAAAAAAATTAAAAAAATTAAAAAGGTGAGACTTGAGATGCCTACCCCTCCTCTACTACCACCGCTCCGCCTCCGAATCCGTAAAAATCATAGGCCCACCTAAGGCCCACAAGCCTTCAACACTTTCCTAAACCAATTTCTCACCTTACCCCTAACCTAAAATCAATCCACATCAATCAAAATCTAAAACCAACCTATACCCTCAAAATCCATTCCAAAATAACCTCCAACCAATTCCTAAAATCCAAAACCATTTCATAACCCAAGCCCAAAACACTCCAAAGCCTCTAAGCCCAAATCCATATCCAATTCATATCCAACCCACAACCCTAACCCATCAACCACTACCCATATCAACCAATCACCATCTTGATAATCAAAGATGACACATGTCATCACCCCATCTCACTTCCCTCACCCAACTACCTACCCCATTAATTTGCTTTATATCCCATCTACCCACACATCAACCCATCACCTTTTCTCTCAAATCAAACACATCTACCCATACCCCTAACCTATACCTCCCCTAATCTACCCTCATCATTCCCTACAAAACCTACATCTACAACCTAAACCTACACCATCCTCTCAAGTCAAACACTCAACCTCTCCTATCAACCTATCTCAACCCTTCATTTCCACCCACTTTAACACATGGCATCATCTCCCTCACTCTTCCAAAATATCATCAACCACCTCTTTAAATCTTCCATTCTCTTAAATCAAATACCATTTAAATCATAACCACCATCTTAAACTCACCTCACCAAACACTCCACCCAAATGGGTTGGGTAGGATCCAAACCATTTGGGTCAAAACTCACCCATTTAACCCCCATTCCCTAAATACCCTCCATCTCTCCTCTAAATTGCACCATTTCTTTCTCAAACTCATAACCATTCTACTAACCATTCTACCCTTTTTCTTCCTTCACTTCACACCCCATTATATCCCTAAAATAACTCCTCAACATCTATAAATACCCTCCTCCTCTTCCCAAAAATGGCCCCCAACTTTCACCACCACAAAAATTATCCCCCCAACTTTCACTACAAAATTATCTCCAACTCTCACTACTAACAACTATCACCAATCCTCCTCTCAAGTCTCATATAAAAAAAAAAAATATTATACTCCACTCATCTCTCTCATCATCTCTTTTCTACTCCTTCAACCATACAAGAATTGTATTTTCATAGAATACTAAGGACTCAAGAAGAAGAAAAGAAGAAAGAAGATACAAGGTGGGTTCAAGGGGCAATCCTCCCCTTCTCTCTTCTACACCCTCTCCTCCTCCTCTTCTATCTATCACCTCTTCCTTTCATTTTATTTTTTAGGATGAATGGACCCCAAGGCTAAAGGTCTATAAGGGTAATTTCCATCAATGGAATGACCCTATGATCAAGCCGAAAATGAAACCCTATCTAGGGTACAAACAATGCACCCACGTGGCACGTTGTCTTTCACACTTTTTTAAAAAAAAAATGACCGAGTTGAGTTGAGGTTACCACTCTTAGTGGGGAGAAAAGGGTGCCTAACACCTTCCCTTTTCTCCAATCGAGCCACTTGCCCTAAATCTCATTGTTTGATTAGTTCCTATCCATCGAGAGTCACTAAAACGTCAAAAATGTCACTTTTTCAAAAAATGCACATCGGGTGACCATTCACACCCACTTATAATATGAATGGTGGCGACTCCAAACCATTGTAGATGTGGTCATCGTAATGACGAAATCACGTGTCTACAGATGCTTGATGATGTTGGTTCCTTCCTCAGATTGACTCTAACCTTAGAGCCTATTGGTGCTATCAGAACTGAAGGGTTGAAGCTCGGTTCATCCCTCTCTATGGCATTGACTATCGGCCCACTGCCTCCCTCATTATGTGTCGGTAACGGGTTCTGATTGATATTCTACTGAGGTGCTTGGGCCACTGGACCATCGAAGATGATCGTTTTCCTGTCGATCAGATTTTAAACTTGGTGCTTGAGTTGCCAACATTGGTCGGTGGTATGCCCTGGTGCCCTTATGTGAAACTCGTAGAATTGATTGGGGTTGTACCCTGGTCCCTTAATTGTCTCAAGATTTGGCTGCCTTTTGGTGAGATATTCTCCCTTGAGTAGTGCTGGGAGTAGTTCTGACAAAGTCATAAGTAGTCGGGTGAAAACTCTAGGGACCCTATTGGGTCTACGCTGCTCGATTTGGTAATTCTGGGCAAATTGTGGGTTTTGACCAAACATCGAATTTTGTCCAAATTGGAATGTCTGTGGAACTAGTGCTGCTTGAGGTGGGTTAACCTTAAAAGGGATTTGAGGTATTGACGGCCTCTGGTTTGGTGTTGAGATGAAGAAAGGACAAATGGGTTGTACATTGTTAACTTGGGCTTCTTCTTTTTTCTTATTCAAGACTACCGGTTTCCGTTGAGTAGACCCCCCTGCTGGTGCCCCTAGACTGGACAAGTCGTAGATCAGTCCTGACCGAATACCATCTTCAACTCGATCTGTCACTTGGACCAATGACGAGAAACTTGCAGTTGTATGACCCACTAAATGTGTGTAGAATGAGTGGCCCAGAGATGAATATGGTGTTCATTTCTTGTTCAGTCATTGGTGGCTTAACCTTAGAAGTCGATTCTCACCACCTTTGGGCATATTCTTTCACACTTTCCTTTATCTTCTGAGTCATCTTGGCCATGTCATTTCTGTCCAATCTCATGTCTGTATTGAACCTGTACTCCTCCGAAAAATTTGTAGCTAGATCTTGCCAGCTCTTAATACGAGAGTGGTCTAATTGAGAGAACCATGAAAGGGCCGCCCCTGTTAAACTTCTTTGGAAGAGCTGGACCAACAGCCTATCATCATCATCAAACTGGCACATAGATCCGTAGTAGAGTTTCAAGTGGGACAGAGGACAACCAATGCCATTGTATTTTTCGAAGTCAAGACACTTGAACTTTGGCGGCAATGATGTATTAGGGGTACAGGCACAGATCTCTGAACCTCATTCTATTTGTGGAGTCTTTGCCTTTCATCCTTCTGATCTCTTCCTCAACTACCTCGAGCTTGCTTGCAAGTCTCTCCTCTGTGATACTCCTTACCTCAGCTCCCTTGAATTCACATTATTTCTCTTGAACGACCTCATGTCGTGGTGGATTGCAGTGAATGTGAATTGAAGGTCCTTGGTTGGCAAGAGCGATGCGTGGTGAGGTATTCTGTGCTTACGGAGGTTCTTGTTGTAGTTGCTCTGGTATGGCCGGATTTGAGCCAGAAATTTGATGTTGGACAGCCTGGATGATATTTGGGTTGGCCATTAGCAGATCAAGAATCTTATCGTGTTTTTCTAGTGCCTTCACTACCAAATCAAGCTTTGAGGCGAGATCCGTTAATACTTTTGTCGCTATCTACTAAGGTTGCTTTGAAGTGCTCATGGTTGGTTGTGAGCGTAGAAAATACGGAGGATTGTCGGGTGGTAAGTACTTCTTTCTAGGTTGTTTGACTACCTGTGGATAAGAGATTAGGCGTTAATATTTCATTTACATAATGAAGATGCATGATGATTTATTAGGTCAGATTGGATTAATTGGTAAAGTTGTATTAAGAAAATCATGATTTCATTGAGGTTGGATTTTTTGTTAGCATGGAGTTGGGGTTCGTCAGCACGAAGCTGAAGGTTTGTCAGCACAGAGCCAAAGATTTGTCAGTACGGAGCTGAAGGTTCATTGGCACGGAGTGGGAGGTTTGTCAGCACGAAGCTAGAGGTTTATCAGCACGAAGCTGAAGGTTTGTCAGCATGGAGCCAAAGATTTGTCAGCACGGAGCTGGAGGTTTATTAGCACGGAGTCAAAGATTCATCAGCACGGAGCCAAAGGTTTGTCAGCACGGAGCTGGAGGTTCATTGGCACGAGCCGAAGGTTCGTCAACATGGAGTTAGAGATTCGTCGGCACAAAGTCAAAGGTTTATCGGCACGAATCCGAAGGTTTGTCAGCACAGAGCTGGAGGTTTATCGGTACGGAGTCGAAGGTTCATCAGCATGGAGCCAGAGGTTTGTCAGCACGGAGCTGGAGGTTCGTCAGCATGGAATTGGAGGTTTATCGGCACGGAGCCGAAGGTTCATCAGCACGGAGTCGAAGGTTTGTCAGCACGGAACCGGAGGTTTATCGGTACGGAGCCAAAGGTTCATCAGCACGGAGCCGGAGGTTTGTCAGCACGAAGGTGGAGATTTATCGGCACGGAGCCGAAGGTTCATCAGCACGGAGCCGGAGGTTTGTAAGTACAGAACTGGAGGTTTATCGGCACAGAGCCGAAGGTTCATCGGCATAGAGTCGGAGGTTTGTCAGCACGGAGCTGGAGGTTCATCGGCACGGAGTCGAAGGTTTATCAACGCGAAGTCGGAGGTTCGTCAGCACGAAGCTGTGGGTTTATCGACACGAAGTCGAAGGTTTGTCAACACGGAACTGTAGGTTTATCGACACGGAGTCAGAGGTTCATCAGCCCGGAGCTGGAGGTTTGTCAGCACGGAGCTGGAGATTTATCGGCACGGAACAGGAGGTTTATCAGTTAGGAAAAATATTTTGTAAAGACGGATTACTGTCGAAAAACTATTTTGTTAGCATCTTAATTCAATTATCTGAAATCAAGATCGGCCAGTCAAATCTCTAAGGAAAAGGTGGCGCACAATGGCACTCTTAAATCACCTTATTTCCTTAAATAGACGTAGTCTATCCCCATCATATCAATAGGGTAAGATCGTTCTTAGGCACCGACTTTGATCAAGAATTGCAATTGGTGCTTTAAAATTTCTTTGTTTTTTTTTCAAATCTAATTTGTTGGAAAATAATTGGATTTTTTTGAATTGATCGACCAATTGTTGATCTTGATGGTTCACACATAGATTATGGACATGGTTGAGAATGAAGGATAGATATTGTTCGGGTTGGGTACGGGTTGTGGATCCGACTCGAAATGGATATGGGTCGTAAACCCATCTGAAAGTAGATATGGGTCGTAGACTCATTTTGGAAGTGAATATGGGTCGAAGATCCATTATGGGTCGTGGACCCATTTGAAGTAGATATGGGTCGTAGACCCATTTGAAGTAAATATGGGTCGTGGATCCATTCGAAAGTGAGTATGGGTCGTGGATCCATTTGGAAGTGGGTATGGGTCATTGACCCATTTGGAAGTGGATATGGGTCGTGAACCCATTTGAAGCGGATATGGGTCGTGGACCCATTTGGAAGTGGATATAGGTCGTGGACCCATTTGAAAGTGGATATGGGTCGTAGACCCAGTTTGAAGTAGGTATGGGTCGTGGACCCATTGAAAGTGGGTATGGGTCATGGAACCATTTGAAAGTGGATATGGGCCGTAAACCCAGTTTGAAGTGAGTATGGGTTGTGGACCTATTTGAAAATATATATGGGTCGTGAATCCATTTGAAGCGATATGGGTTGTGAACCCATTTGGAAGTAAGTATGGGTTGTGGACCCATTTGAAAGTGGATATGAGTCGTAGACCCAATTTGAAGTGGGTATGGGTCGTGGACCCATTTGGAAATAGATATGGGTCGTGAACCCATTTTGGTGTAGATACGGGTCACGAACCCGATTCGGAGTAGTTATGGGTTGTGGACTCGATTTAAGTTAATCCTCGATGATGGATGATGGCAAGGTTGATGGTACGCTACATTGGGTAGGGATCAATTTCGATAGGTAGAGTGTAGGCAAGCTCTGTTTGGATCAAATACAAAGTAGCGAGTGGTAGGCCATAAGTTTAACGATAGAAATGGTGTATTTAATCATTTTCAAGCCTTAAAATTCAAAAGAAAAATAAAATTCAAGAGAAAAGTTGTCAAGACTGATGTAATGGACAAATGAGAAAAAAAAATTTTATTTATATTTTTTTTTTGGGTCCGTTTTTAATGAGCGGACCGAAGTGCTTTTGTATTGGTCCGCTCTTTAAAAACGAACTAGAACCTTAATTTTCACCGAATTTTTTTTTGTTGAGATTTTGAGGCACATAGCCTCTGTTTTTTGGCTTGGGGTACAAAATTTTTTATTTTTTATTTTTTTATGATGCAAAGCATAAAAAAAAAAGATTTCCCCTTTTACCTAGGGGGATATGTAAGGAAACAAAGGAGAATAAAAAATTATAAAAACCTAAAATCTATACAACTTTGCCTTCAAGGGCTAAAAAAAACGAAGAAGATTACATGATACCCAATGGTTGATACATCTTGACATTTGTGTCCTATGCCTCTAATCGTATTTTGATGCATGCGGCTACAGGTGGTTTGAGGTTACTCAATCTTCAAACCTTCATGCACATTGGAATGTACACTTCTTAGGTTGGTGATTGAGGTGGATGTTCTCCTCCCCGCCTCCCCAAATGAACGATCTAGGAGGCTTGAGAGTACCGGCATCCGAGTTAGATTTTAAAATAGGAGAAGGTGGTTTGTGCAATGAGCTATGAATCGAATGTGCACAAGTGCATTATAAATGTGTATCAACCCTTACAACTTTGAATCACAACAAGATAATAAAATAAATATTACATGCATTCCCACAAAGAAAAGAAAATCATAAACACAACAAAGTGAATCAAACAATAAATATGTTAGTAACAAAAATAAACTAAGAAATAAAGTTGAATATTTTTTTTTTGAAAGAAAAATAAAAGAAAAGAAAAGAAAATGGCGAAGTCAAATCGGTTTGGACCCACTAGTTTCCCCAGTGGAGTCGCCAAGTTGTAGACTTGAAATATTCGCAATGAACCTTAATGCTACATTGTTTGGAGTCATCACCATTCTTTTTTGGAAATGAGTGTGAATGGGCACCCGAATTGATTTTTTGAAAACCATTTTTTCCATGGCATTGTAGTGACTCTCATATGTTGGAAATGGCAAGGTCTACCAAAGATCTAGGTAAGGAGATCCAGTTAGAGGATGGGGAAGGTGTTAGGCATCCCATCCTCTCCACCAAAGGTGGTTACCTTGCTTGGCCATTTTATTTTGTAAGACTTAAGAAAATAAACATTAAAATGCATGAGAATGCATGATGAGGGTGGTGTGTGCATTAGAGTAAAATGTCCCCTTTTCAAAGGGTTTTTGATTTCAAAGTGACATTAAGGGCATTCTATGGAAGAGAATGACCCATGTAGTCACATTAAATTTATGAATATGAATGTAGGTTTGAGCTCTTAGAGAGACTACACGATGGAGTTCCCTTGAAGCCACAACCTTGATGCATGTATGCATGACTAGAAACTTAGTGTTTCACCCCATCAAGAGGGTGACACATTTCTTCATCATTGTCATGCAAAGGTGAGTGTGTGCATTTTGTACAATATGATGCATGAAACTAAGGTAAAAAGGGCTTCAACTCCCATCCTTTTGATCGAACCTTAGTCCAATCTACAGGGGATGGGAGAGGGTATGCATTACATCCTAAGGGATTTCTAAAAAGAAAATAAAGTAGAAGGTTAGAAGAAGAAGATGCAAGCTTTGAAATAGATAGACTACATGTTAAACCCCACCTTGTCCCTTGATGAACTTGAACATTGAAAAGTAGACTTGGGAGTTGAGTGAGATGGTTGAGGGTTGAGTTGAAGTTTTAGAAAGTGAGAGAATGAGTAAGAATTTTTGTAGAGTTTTAGGTTGAGAGATGGGGCTTGAGAGCATGAATTTTTCTTAGAAAATGAGGGTATTTATAAAGTTTTTGGAGAACTTTTAGGGATAAAGTGGTCCAACCCTAAAAATAAAGAGAATGGACACAAAGTTTAGGTTATTTCTTTTTTGATTTTTCATTTGTATAAGGGCAAAGATGATATTTGTGAAGAAATCCTAAAAGCATTATTTGATCCTTGTTTTTTGATAAATAGAGGTGAGAGAACAAAAATAGTTTTGGGAGGGTGAATAAGGGAATGATATGTGTAAAGGTGGAGTGATAGGTAAAAAGTAGATCTTGGTTCATTTGTAAATAACAAATAAAGCAAGGGTGGAAGTATAATTTTGAAATGGGCCAATGGGAGAACTAAAGTACTTTTGGGAGGGTGAATAGGAGAATGACATGTGTAAAGGTGAAGTGGTAGATGAAAAATAGATCTCGGTTCATTTGTAAATAAAAAATAAAGCAATGGAGGAAGTATAATTTTGAAATGGACTAATGGGAGAACTCCATGTATGTACTTGAAGATTCTCACCTTTTGAGAACATAATGGGAAGTTCTCTTACCTTTATGGATTATTACCAAAAATCAAATAATCTTTTTGATTTGACTAGATCTTTTGAGAGGGGCATTCTTGAGTTTTCACAAAAGGAAAGTTGACCCTCCAATTAGATGATGCATTGGGTATTGGGACTTATGAGGTATCAACATGTGTCATCATATGAAGGGGTGAGAGAATGGACTTGTAGTGGGCTTGGTGTTGGACTTGGGTTTGGGTTAGGACATGGACTTGGGTTTGGGCTTAGGATGGACTTGGTTTTGGGTTTGGGATATGGACTTGGGTTAGGATATGGGTGATAGAAATGGGTTTAAAGTGGATTAGGATATGGACTTAGGTTTGGGTTAGGATGGACTTGGTTTTGGGTTTGGGATATGGACTTGGATTAGGATATGGGTGATGGACATAGGTTTAAAGTGGATTAGGGACAAGGTATGGGCATGCAATGATATGAGATGCAATAAGTATGTATGCATACATGAAAAATGATGCCAAGTGGCAATGCGGGTCCGTCGAAAATCTTGAATTCTAAATCGAAATCAATTCGAGGAAATTTGAGTTTTCCTAACGAGTTCGTGCAAATTGGGGTGTCTACACTACTCAAAATAAGGCTCATTTGCGATGAGTGGTAAGATTTCACTTTGGGGCATAGAGAAATATCTCCTCTTTTATCTGTTATCTGTCCTGCTCGAACGATCTCTTCCTGCTCTATTGTTGTGGTTGAAACTGTTTGTTAGGCTTCGCCACAATGTATATGACCTTACTCTTCTCAGTTATATTCCGAGGGTAATCCTCCAATCTGATATACCTTTTTACTCTTTCGAACAATTCACTTAACATTTTTGGTCTCCTTTTCACAAGAGACTTATACAACCCTAAACTAGATGGCAAAGAGTTTTTGAACGCCACTACTACAGTGCCACTACTATAGTTCTTTCATAACAATTTTTCAGGGACATTGCCTCTTTCTTGAATCTCCTTATGAACTCTTTAAGACTTTTCCCAAATTGCATTCTCATGCTGAGTAGAATGTCCATGTCTCTGCCACTCTTCTTGTTGCCAATGTATCATGTTACAAATACAATACAAAGTTCCTCAAAAGAAGTTACTGATCCACATGGCAACTTGTGGAACTAGGTCAATATGTTTTCCTGCAAATTAGAAGGGAACAGTCTACACATTAAATCCTCCTTCCCTTCCCATAGAGCAAGCATTTGTCGAAAGTGGAAAAGATGCTCTACTAAGACTTTCATCCTAAAATAAGGGGTGAAATGTAGTGGCACGAACTTCTTCGGGATTTTTTCTGCCAAGATCTTCGTTGTAAATGAAGATTTCTGAATCTCTTGATAGCTTGCTCTACCATCGTGCGGATATTTGTAATCTTCATCATCTTCTTATCCTTTTGGATCATCTCTACGATCTCTTCTCAAGTCAGATCCATTGTGGGCTCTACCCAAGTATTTGCAGTGGAAACTTCTATCTCTCATTCTCTTGTTAGAATAAACGGTTGTGAACTTCCTTCAGCATTTGACGCACAATTATCTCCTACAGGAGGGTGAGGATCTCTCGGTGGAAGATATTCTCTTGTTGGCTATTGTTCTCAAGAAGTTGAGTCAGGTTTTGATTTTGTTCGACCAATTCATCCATCTTCTTCGGTATTTCCTTTTGCTGTTTCTTCATGGTTTCTAACATCGTCAAGAGTTGAGCATCTGTGGCTAGTACCACGGGTAGGGGCATATTGAATTTGATAGTTATGGTGGATCTCCCTATTATTTCGACTGAAATCAATCTACTATTGATTTTCTACAGATGACGTTAGATTTGTGGGGTCAGATTCCTGCAAATGGTGTTAATGGACTCTACATCATGAATCTGAAGTCGTTCCTACTACCTTATTTGCTAGTGCTAGCGTGATACCTACCAAGATCGGCCCTCCGAATCAGGATTTCCCTTTCTCACGAGAGGTAATCCCGATGAATCTCCTAATTTTTTGGATCCTAAATAGAATGAGGATCTTTTGGTTTGGATATTGCAATATTGGGGAGATTTCCTTTGAGATCTCTGGGCTTGATGTGCGCGTATCTGGATTATGGGTATTCTTTGACCAGGTCTGCCCAGCTTGGTAAATCAGGTCTCTGTCAATGATGTGCTAGTCTTCTAGTCAGACCAGGTGCTCTTTACCTTGGCTTGCCCTTCTGCTAGGTAATGCCCTGTGTAAACATGAGATATTCATTATTTGAACCTCAATGCTACTTTGTTTGGAGTTGCCACCATTCTTTTTTGGAAATGGGTGTGAATGGGTACCCGAATCAATTTTTTAGAGAAGTCATTTTTCATTATATTTTAGTGACTCTCATTACTAGAAAAGGTATGACATACCCAAAATTTTGTTCCGCGCGTTTCTTGCTAATCAGAATCATACACCAAAAACTTTTCTATTAATTTTCTACGTTCAGCGCGTTGCATACAAGGTTCACCGTGTCATGTAAAGGGTTCACCACGTCGCGGTCTTCTTTAAGCATTTTTTGTGGTTGACTCCAATACATTAAATTAATTGCTTCTTGGGTCTCATATGTTGACTTGGTCTTCTCGAATATCCTCAAGACAAATATTACACCAATCAAATTCTCAAAATTAATTTAAAAATATGCAATATGACCTAATTAACTTAAAAACCATTAAATTGAATTAAAAAATTAATTTAGGGATTTATTTCTTAAAAACTATACTTTAAGATGGAAATCCTGATAAGTGTCGTATGAATTAACATTTAATTACATATTTTTAGCACTTATCAACTACTTTCCTCAATGAAAAGTTAGACAAAGACATTTGCATATCACAACCTGAAGACTTCATTGCACAAAGGTAGGAATACATGGTATGTAAGTTAAACAAGTCAATTTATGGCTTGAAGCAACTTTCAAGAAGTTGGAATATCCATTTTGATTTTGCAATCAAAGAGTTTGATTTTGAGAAAAATCAAGAGGAATAATGTGATAAGAAATTTAGAGGGAAGGCAGTCACATTCCTGATTCTTTATGTAGATGACATTCTTCTTGTTGGGGATAACATAGGTGTTATCTACAGTCAAAATTTGGCTTTTATAGTCCTTCAAATGAAAATTTTGGGAAGCATCCTATATTCGAGGAATTTGTATCCTTCAGGATAGAAAAAATAAAATATTGGGATTAAGTCAAGCCTCCTACATTGATAGTATTTTGGCCAGCTATAATATGAGCCAGTGAAATCCTATACTAATAGATGTAAGGTATGAGATCAATCTCTCTAAAGGGATGGGTCCAAAAATAGAAGATGGGATCAAATACATGAAGGCATGTCCATATGCTTTGGTTGTTGGAAGCCTTATGTATGCCATGTTATGTAGCTAACCAGATACATGTCATGTAGTGAGAGTGGTGGGTCACTTTCAAAGCAATCCAAGATATGCTCATTGGACCGTTCTAAAATATATTCTTAAGTACTTAAAAAGGATCAAAGACTATGTCCTTATCTATTCCAGTGAATATATTTCAGCTATAGGATTCATTGACTTTGACTTTTAAGCTAATCCAGACAACCGTGCATCAATCTCTAGCAATATCTTAACTTTAACAGGGGGAGAAATAAGTTGATGCAGTATGAAATAAAAAAGTAATGCAAATTTCACTACTGAAGTGGAATATATAATAGCTTTTGAAGCTGCAAAACAGTCTATCTAGATTAAAAGATTTTTTATGGAGCTAAGAACAATTCCTTTAGTGCATCAACCTATCACAGTTTATTGTGATAACACCAGTGTAGTAGCTCAAAGAAAATATCCTAGAAGCCACAGTAAAATGAAACATGTGGAGTAGAAGTACCATCTTATTTGTGATATTGTACATTGTGGGGAACTAGAGTTACTCAGAGTTAATTCTCATGAGAACTTAGCAGATCCATTGACAAAGGCTTTGACTGGGAAGTCATTTCCTGTACATGTTAATGCTACGAGATTTAAACTGATTGTTGCATGACTTTTAAGAAAAATTGGAGGTTGTTGGAAATATAGCCTGAAAAAGTCATTTTTTTAGTTTGTTAATTAATAAATAAATTTTATGATTATTAATCATTCAATTTATTATAATCACACAAGGTTATGAAAATTTTTCTTCAATCATTAAATGATTGATGTGATATGAGATACCATAAGGTCCTCGGGTAAACTATAATATAGCTAAGTGATCAACTTAGGGTTAACATGGGAGAATTAGTTACATAGTTCCTTTTATCTAAAATTGTCACAACTATGGCTAAAGTGCCATTGGGCACTTCATCTGTATGACTGCCATATTGTTAAAGTATATACATTTGATGTATAATGCCATATTCTCAACGTATCCTGATTTTGATCACACCCTCAACAAATGGGTGCTTATTAATACATTGACTAATTGCAGATAAGTTAATTTTTGTTGAAACCTACTATTAGAATATAATTAATTTATATCATAAACCAAGCTTAGAAATTCCTTAGACCTATGAACCTTATTTATTAAAATGAGAATTTGATTACTTTACTTTTGTTAATGGCGTGTTTGGAAATGAGAGTTGGAGTGAGTTGGAGTTACTACTCCCACCTTAGAATTCTAATTGGTTGTTTGGTTCACCAATTCCATGGAGTTGCAAGTCCAAGAAAGTCCTCAACTCCCATTTGTAAAGGAGTTACAACTCCCATCTATGTGGGTAGGATTTACAACTCTAAGCAAAAAATCTTTAATCCCAAAAATCGAGTTGACTCACTTGAGTCATCTAGTATATAAATTAGGGTTGTTAATGGATCGGGTTGGGTTGGGCCTTTTTTAGGCTAAAAAATCAGGCCTTAACCCAACCCATCTAAATATCGGCCCAGGCCCGGTTAATAAATAAAACCTTAGTCCAAGCCTAGTCTACTAGGGTTTTCAATAGATTGGGTCTAGATCAAATTAGAGTTCATTTGGTACTGATCTAATAAGGATTGGATCAACTCAATACCAAATTGGATTTTATATACAAAATCTAAATCAACTTCATGTATCTCAATAAATATATAATATAATTTATGTACTTTCAAACATATTATCGGATCAGGTCCTTACTAGATCAGAACATGGTTGATCCAGATCTGATCCAATAAGATATCAGATTAAATCCTTATCGAAATCCAAAATATCGATCCAGACCTAAAGTTATCGAAACGAATCAGGTCTAATCTAATCCATAGATAACCCTGTGGTCCACTCCACCAACATTCGAGACATTTGTAGGTTAGGTCAGGCCAAACCTATTTTCAAAGACACTACGAAGGTAAGGGGATGATTATTAATTTATAATAAGACTATTATATATTATATTTAATATAATATAGCGGGTCGGGCTACCCATCGAACTTGCATTAAAAATCCAAATCCAGCCTTATTATTAAACAGGCTTAGACTGGCCTATCCCGATAGCTAAATAGACTTAATAACTAAACCCAAACTCTATCCATAATCGATCGGGCTAGATCGTGCCAAAACCCAACCCATTGACTACTCTAATATAAATCATTCAACTCAATTTACATTATTCATGATCTGGATTCTTATTTAAATACTTATTATTTTTTAATAAAATAAGGTGATTAGAATAGATCATAAAATGGATCGAATTTAGAGGGGTTGGACCCTTGGAGTAGATCCTAAGAAAAATATGGGTTGATGTCCTTTAACCGAGTCATATCTGGATCAGATACGAATCTATCCTTATATCTACCTAAATTCGAATGATATATTGCTTTGAAAAAGGATGGCTACTAAACTCCTAAATTTAAAATTAAAATTTAACGGTAGAAAATAGCTTTTTAAAATAAAAAAAACTCTTCAAAATTTATAGAATTTTGTCTTCTACATCCATGTGGCATTAGATCATGTTTTTGGAGGCTATAAAGTGATTTCAACAATCTTTAGTAAGATTGGAAATCTTGCTAAGTTAGTAAGACTAGACTTACTCTAAATCTTAACATATTGTTTCATCCCAAAAAAAGAATTGATTCGCTCGGTCATCCTGTATATTAATCGTTTAACTCACTTTTATTAGTTATTAAATTAATTTTATATTTAATAAGAAAATATTTAATCACAAAGTCACATTTATTTAATATAATAAATATTTAAATTAATAATTACATTTAATTATTTGCAAAAGAAATACATAAAACCAAATTGACTTAGTTAAGTTATAGTTGATCTTAGCAAAATACAAGGGTTGAAATTTTTTTTTTACAACTCCCAGACTGAATTCCTAAATAAACAAAACATTAGAGTTTATTTGAGGAGTTATAACTAACTCCATCGATTCCAACTTCGACCAACTCCAACTCCAATTAACTCCCACTTCCAAACATACCCTAATAGTAATTCTTATTGATGAATTACAAAATGACATTAATTGGGTAATCAAAGAACCATTTGGATGATGATAAGAATTCAACAAGAAATCTACAACCATTATTTTTGGAGAGTATCCACAATTGGGAAAAGCGTGATTATGGATTCCAAATCCTCACTATGTAGAATTTTAATCATTGTTTTAATCAAAAAAATTATATTTTATTCGATAATATATATTATTTATAATATACTTTTGAAAAAGAGTTTTTCTAAATTATCTATTGATCATCCTAGAGTCCCAATGCCATGCACAAAGACTAAGGGTTAGTAGAAAATATACTCAAAGGTCTTTGGATGAATATTTTTTACTATAGTGGAAATTATCTAATTTAAAGATTTATGGGAAGGTCTTATCAGTTAGATATTAAATTCCATGGGTTCAATTGTAATATATATATATATATTATATATATATATATATATATATATATATATATATATATATATATATATATATAGTGTCACTTACGATTTTTGTACCATTTGATGTAAGGTCAGTCGATTGGTACAATTTAAGCCTTGAATATGATATCGCAGAGCAATCTGTGTTAGTGTCTCATTTTGTCACTCTCAAGATTGTGAGTTGTGTCATCTATAATCATTGGAAGACATGTCCAAGACACGCAAAGACACGTGTAGACACGACTTCGACACATCAATGCACATGCTCTCAGAGATCTATCTTTCGTGTGTCAAATCTAATCAAGTATCTGGACCATCCCAAGAACATCCTAACAATAGCTTTGGATATGACCAAATAGGTATACCCTATACCCTTTCAAAGTAAACCCAAAACAGCCCAATTTTTAGTAAATTTGGTGTTATCAACAGGTAGCTCAGTGCTACCCCTACCATCGAAATAGAATGGCGGAGTTGTGGTCTATCAGTGGTAGAACCATGTTCCTATCAGAACCACCGACAACACATTGTCGATACCACTGATAGCATCTGAAAGTGCCACTAACAATGCTACCATCAGTTTCCAACTATCATATTTTTTTTATTGTTGCTCCTTTGATGGTGCCACCGACATAACTGAAGGTGTCATTGATAGAAATTTGTTACCCAATACATTTCTATATATTTGAAGCCTCCAGCATCATTTGGGTTTGAACAAAGTAGCTTGAGTGAGCTTCCTCTCACTTGTACACCCCTAGGAACCTCAACCAACATTGAAAGCACATTAGTGGAATTTGAGCATTTAACATTCATGCCAAGCCTTCAAGTTTGATCAATTGTTACTTCCTTCCTTTACCTTACACACATTTGTATATCTCTTGGAGCAAGGAGTGACAATCGATGGAAGAAGTAAAAACTCAAAGACCCAAAGAACTCAAGAGCATCGATTGGGATATAATTTGTATTGAGTCAGTCCTTGTATTTTTTTTTTTTTACAAATTCAAATATTTTAGAAGGAGTTTCTCGATTTTGCCTTGTAAAAAACAAGACTTTTCTTGAGTCTAGGACTCAAGATAAATGACAAGGTTTTGAGTTATTGAAGCATAAAACTCGGATTTATGAGTAAGGAGTTGCCTCGCTCAAACTTGAATGTTACATGATTTAGCCTAGGGAAAAATTCCGTGTACGGTTAGAGATAAATCAAAAACCTTCTTGACTAGTGAATACCAAATACCATTGTACTGGTAACGTTGGGAGTGGACGTAGGCACGTTGCCAAACTACTATAAATCTTGTGTCTTGTACATCGTTAGCATTTCTTCAATTTATACACTTTGAATATATGTATGTCATGAATGAAAATGCCATGAATGATATGCGTTGAATGCTTAATCAGTAGTGTTTGTACTTGGTAATTTCATATTTAAACCTAGAGAAAAAATTGGGACTTAGTAAATAAACTTAGGAGAACATACAGTTAAATATTTTATTTCCTAAGTATAAATTGAAATAATTTTTAATTTGTCATATTCACCCCCCTCTAGGACTAAACACGGTCAAAACTGATAATTTCAATCGGTATCAAAGAGGTTTACTCTAGGAAGGTCTAACAACCTTTAGTTGATCCATATTACTTTGAACCATGTCTAAGCCCAACAAATGAGCCTCAGCTCGTCCACCTATGTTTGATAGCGTCAAATACACTTTTTGAAAAAATAAAATTATGATATACATCAACTCCTTAAGTAGGGATATGCGGACTATTATTGACGATGGTTGGGAATCTCCCATTTACACCACTGAGGTAAATGGTGTCGCCACTTTGGTTTCTAAACCCTCAAAGAGGTGGACCGAACAAGATAAAATGGATAGTTGGAATAACTTCAAGGTACTTAATGTCATTATTAGTGTTATCTTTGATGATGAATATCAACAGATATGCACGTGTATATTGACCAAATAAGCGTGAAAAATCTTAAGGGCCACTCATGAAGGAATTAGTATAGTTAAGCAATCTAAACTCCAATTTCTTATAACTCAATTAGAAAATATTATGATGTAAGAGTGAAATTTTCCAGAAATTCTATAGACGTTTAAGTGACATGTAATTCATGTTTCAAGGTAGGATTTGTGTTAAGACGCTTAGGTCTATATCTAAGAGGTCCACCTCCAAAGTCACCTACATTGAGGAATATTGAGATTTGGAGTCTATGATGGTTAACGAACTCATGGGTTCACTCACTACATTCAAGCTCCATCTCAAAGGTCCCCCTCCAAAGGGAAGACATCGGTCCTTAAGGCCTCTTCATCAAAATGGTTATTCTATACCACTCCTCAATCCTCTTTTCAAGATAATAGGAAAATCACTAATGAGGAAGATTATGAGACTGACTCTGATGAAGACTTGATTTTATTAGCCTTGAGGTTCCATAAACTCTTCAAGAAGAAATGATTGAGTAGCACTGGTAAATGAAGTCATCCTATAGAAATACGACCTCTCATAGGCAAACCTTCGTTTAGGTATAAGGAAGACATTGAATGCTACAATTATGGTGGCAAAGGTCACTATTCCATTGTGTGCCCCTCAAAACCAAAGTCTAAAGGTCTCCCAAAACCTAAATATAAGGGCACAACTATGGTTGCAAAAGCCACATGGGATTACTTGGATGAGTCAAAGGGTGGAGAAAAATAAGAACCACCTTCAAACACTAAAGACTATAACACCTTCTGAATCCTCATGGCATCTACCACTTTTTTCATCCTAAATGAGGATGAAGTTGAGGATGATAATGAATTGGTTCATCTAACATCTCTCCAAGATGCCTCCTTTTCTAAGGAAGTGAATGAAAAAGGTGAAGGTGGTGACGATTTAGAATTTCAAACAACTTACAACCAATTGTAGTTGAATCATGTGAAACTCACTAAGAAAAATGGTCAGAGCTAAATAAAAAAATGATGACCTGACAGAAAATCTGACAAATAGAACTCAATAGTTACGATTTGTATTGGATATGGCTAACACAATCATCTCTCATTAAAATTCTAAATTGGAAAATCTTAAAGAGGAAAACTGAACACTTAAGATAGACATGTGTTAGAATCTTACAAAAATAGACTCGAGCATAACTATACCCAAGGCAATATAAACTTGAAAAACTTTTGGATATAGGACAACCTTTAGGAGATAAATAAGGATTGTTTTAGGATAGGTATATATCTAATATACCTTCATCTCCTACTGTATTTGTTCATAGAGAAGCATCCAGCTCTAAGAAAAATTCCAAAAAATTCGCCACATGCAACTTCTGTGGAGCTATTGGTCATATGAAATTCGAATGTGTTGAATTCAATACCATAAACTCTAGGACCACCCATACTCAGATTGATAAATCTATAGTGATCGAGAAGAAGAAGCATGAGAAAAAGAATGTTCCTATAAAGAAAAAAGAATCACCTAACTCCAAGGAAGTAAATAAATCCACCTCTCCTAAATTGGAAGATAATGTGAGATCTATTTAAAAAACTTGTTATGCTTAACCAAAAGACTTTAACAAAACTAGGAGAAAGTGAGGATAGTCAAGGTGTACGAAGGAATACCAAAAAGAAATCCCCTTCGAGATCACCTAAGAAAAGTAGATCACCTTACAAGAATTCACCAATAAAGAGAAAACCGAAATGCAATCCTACATCCTAGAAATCTATTTTGAGTTAGAAAGTCAAATCTAGGGATAAACGATGCCTGGTGATACATACTACTCTCAAAGTTGGAAATGTCACTTGATGGTACCTTGTGTAGACACCCCATTTTTGCATTCGCCTGATTAATCAACTCGTCAACCCGATTGCAACGGTTCCCAATGATGGATGTTTATTCCAATGCTTTATTTTGTTACCAGATATGTTTCAGAAATCCGGATGAGGTATCTCGAACTGACAAAACTACAGAAATCATGCTACGCTAGAAAAATATAACCCTAAAAACATAGAAATTATCATTTTTTCAGACAAAAACAAACTTTACGATAAAAATTACTAAAAAATTATCAAATTACCAAAATACCCCTAACCTCAAAACATCCCTAGAGCCTACATTACGCTTAGAAAAACCCTTTCAAACACATAAAACAACAAATCGAAACAAAATAAATCATTTCGTCAATTTTCACAAAATTTGACAAAATTACGAAAATGCCCCTCATAAAGTTCATGACCATTCCGCACAAAAAACTTCATAAATTATAAAAACTAATATTCCCATTGAATTCCTTACGAAAAATCAATTCTAAAACATCCTGGAACATCAAAAATCGACTTGAAACGCAAAAGTTCTCTTCAGGGGCAAAACGATAATTTTTCAATTAAAAAAATTTAAATTTTGAAATTAATAAATAAAATATTAAATAATGTAAAGTGAAACATTAATAAAATTAATTTAAAATTTTGAACCAAAAAAATCGATCAATCAGGCTCTTAGGAAAAATTATTGATGGTTGCCCAGATATTTATTAAAGGACCCCTCTATCTGGGGGCCAAAGAATTAAAGATATAATAAAGGGGGTTTCTCCAAAATCTTAAATTAAATCCAGTAAGACTAAAGTCAAGAAATTAAAGTCAATCAAGTAAGACTCAAGTCAAAAAAATTAAAGTCAATCAAGTAAGACTAAAGTCAAAATCTTAAAGTAAATCAAGTGAGACTAAAAGTCAAAATCCTAATAGAATTCTAATTAAATAATAACTCTATTTAAAAAAATCCTAATTAAATAATAACTCTATTTAATAGAATTCTAACTAAATAATAACTCTACCTAAAACAATTCTAATTAAATTATAACTCTACCTAAAATAATTCTAATTAAATTATAACTCTATTAAAAATAATTATAATTAAACACTAACTCTATCAAAACAAGCACTTAAAAAAAATTTATAAATAGGGGTCCCTACAACCTATTTTCGTATCAAATAATAAACCCTAAGAGAAGTAGATCAAAAAGCTTCCCTAGCCTCCTATAAACCCTAATTTTGAAGCCTCAACTCCTTACCTAACACCCATGCTTCGATTTTAGCTCGAAAAATACCTAGAAGCCTTTCAAAAACACATAGAAATCCATTAAAAAATCCGAAGAATCCAGATCTAAGAAAAAGATACCTCGTCTCGGAGATCAGAAATCAGATCCGGAGACAGAACGAAGCGAGGAGTACTGTACAAGGAGTTACTCTGTCAGATCTGAGGGAATGAGAACGTTTTCTTCAGAAAGGTATCTATTCCTTATTATTTTTTTTATTACTTAGGTCTTTTAGTAATGAAGTTTATTTGGGAATTAGTAGAGACCGGCGTTTGCCGGACAGGGTTGGTGCTTAACACCTTCCAACCCTGAAATTTGATCACCGAACTCAGTATATTTTGTAGTAGATTAGTTGTTTCTTTTTATCCGTTTCGAGTCAATATTCAATTCCTAGATCGCAATAACTAGGTGGCGACTCCCAAACCTCAAAGGTCAAAAGCGGATCCGTGCACCCCGCAGATAGAGGGAGCTTTCAGTGGCGACTCCACTAGGAACTATTGAGGATCAAACTTGAAAAACCTCAAGTATGGGAGCATTGCTAGAATAATCTAGACGGTTTTTAGTTGTCAATTTATCTGTTTTTGTTTTTATCATCCTTTTTGGTTCAATTACTGAAAGTATGTTTGGATCATGAATATTCCGCTTTTGCATGTTAGTTTTATTTTTGTTTATTTTATTATTTTTATGGTTCGATCAGGGGGCATTAGGAATGACTTTAAATAATGCAAGATTTCAATAAGTTAATTAAAAAGGGAATGATAATCGTTGAATCAGGAAGTTTTGTTTTGTTTTGTTTTTTATTTTTTTATTTTATTTTTATTTTTTTATTATCACTTTATTTGTTGGTAAGGGTGCGTCCATCTACCCTTTGGCCGTATTTTTGTTTTTTTTTTTAATTATTTTTGAGATGCATGTCGTTCTATCTTGGAACATTTAAAATAAAAAACAAATTTCTTTTTAGGTGGGTGCGATCTATTTTTCAACAACACTTTTTTATTTATTTTAAGTGTTTGATTTTTGTTTTTAGTCGTGCTGTTCATGTGCAGCCCCTCAAATAAATTTTTTTTTTTTTTTAACATTGTTAACAGTAACAGTGTGCTAGTAGTTGGGGTGCCACAAATAAAAGTTCTTTTTATTTATTTTTCACACCCCCTTAATAGCAACAATGTGCTAATGTGAAGAGTAGTGTGCCAATAATAAAATCTTATTTTTGTTTCTTGTATCTTCTTCTTCACAAGATAAAGAAGAGACAGCAAGACAGAGAGATACGTCTCTCTCTCTCTCTCTCTCCATCAAGAAAATCCAGAGAAAAAAGGTAATCATTTTTTCTTTGTCGTGTGATCTTGGACTGTTCGTCAATGGCTGCCCCTCCAACCGTTACTATCACCCAGTGGCTGAACAACTTGATGGGTTCATGAGGATTTTCGTGGGATTAGAGTTTGGTTGTGAAATTCTCCTTTTTGTGGTGATAATTTGGGAATGTTTTGAAATTTTAAGACGTTCAGTAATGGTTGGCTACTGGTTTCTTTTGTTGGTTTCAGACAATTATTAGTTTTTTTTTAGGATTTATTTTGATAATTGGAAGATCAAAATATGTTCTTTTGAGTTTTGAGTTTCGAGTTTCAATCTTTAGGGATTCTCAAGTAATGGTGGCTCTAACTCTCTCCCTTGTTGGAGGGTTCAGCACGTCTAGAGGGCTTTGATGCAATTGAAGTTTTGGAGGGTAACATAAAAGGAAAATCTTAATTGTGGGTGCTGGCAGCAACCATGCCAACCAAAACCAAAAATAAAATAAAATAAAATTCTTTTATACGCTTGGCAGCCGCCTTATTGCAATTTTTATGAAAATTTGACTTTGTTGAGTTTGTTACACATCATGGTGAGGGACCCACATCCTTTAAAATATATGTGTATTCAAATTAGTTGCTGAACAACTTTTTTTGGGTTGGGACAAAATTTCTTTTCAACTTAACCCACCAATGTTTGGAACCCAAAGGGTGTGCTTTCCTCACTAATTTAGTAAGATCTCAAATGTTACTAAGAGTCATTGATCTCCCCACGTGGCACCCAAAAAAAAAAAAGATTCAACATCAAAAGATTGTAGAAGAAGAAATTTTAAGAGTTTTTTTTAAAGGAAATTTTTTTTTAAAAAAAACATTCTTTATTTTGAATATAATTTTAAAGTTCAATGGTCTTCATTTTCAAAATTTTGGGTCTAAGTTAAAATTTTCGAATTTCATTTTATTTTTTAACCCAAGCTTTGTATGTGAAACCTAGAAGATAGCAGTTTTGATGTGTTGATGTGATGGTCCACATGAACTCAATAACCCTTAGTAAGGTTTCAAATCTTACTTAGTTGGTTAGGATAGCCTAAGCTCTTACTTACAAGTTTGGTTGAGTAGCAAACTAATAAAGCAAGGGAATTTTTATGCTAAAAATATAACAAGTCTACCCGGCAAAAAAAAAAAAAAAGAAGTCACCTCAATGACTATCATGCTATCCTCAATTTAGCATTCTTTGAAGTCTCGAATTATTTTGGGGTCACCCATAAGTAACCTTTGATTGGACCATAAAAATTATTTTAAAAAAAATGTGTGCCTATTTCAATGTTAAATCTGATCAATTATTCTGTGCTATATCCATTGATTGATTTGCCATGATCTTAATTGATATATACATATGATGTACATGCTTTGATCTTGAATTGAATATTATGAATGTGTTTATATTTTTTTCAATATTTGAAATCAATGTTGTAATGATATGATCAAGCCCATTTATTTGAAAAAGGCCCCGGGCACACCCCATCCTGTTTTGCACACACCACATGCACGTTTACTGTTTTGCACGCTTGCATGTCCCAATATAGCCAACATGGCAATAGTGCGTGGCCGTTCTCTTCGGAGATGCGACGTCATTCATGAAAATCACAACTCCAGTCACATACCTTAGGGTATATGAAACTGGGGCATCAGTACTATCTGATCAGGTGACTCTGAAAGGTATATCGATGCACCCAGACAGGAGCGACTTGAGCCTTTGACCTATTGTGAGTCATACAGTCACATGTCCCATTTGCCAACGTAGTACTAGTACGTGGTCGGTCCCCTCTTGGGATGCCAAACCATTTATGAAAGCTACAACTCTTGACTCATACCCGCAGGTATATCAAAGATAATTCAAGTATATCAATTGCACTTCTTGGCCAAAATCGGTGCCTAAACGAGATCCTACCCTGATGTACCCTACTGTACGAGGGGGATAGACTACATCTATTCTAGACAAGAGTAGGTTTAAGTGGGGCTTGCTCAGCATCGTACGCCACCTCTCAATTAGGGATCAAACTGGCTGTTTTTTATTTCAGAGAAGTGAGTTGGAGTTTTAGATTATCACCTATACGGTATATCAAACCAAGTCACCACGTACCGTCCGATTGAGTACGCTCGAGAGGTATATAGGTGTGCTTGGGCAAGGGTGGCCAAATAAAAATCCATTGTACGTAATAAGCTTAGAGTCTAAAAACCTCCCCTATAGGTCACGACCTGAACTAACTATGGGTGTTCCTAGGTTGCTCTATTTAATCTAACCAACATGTAAGTGGGTAGACTGATCCAGACTGTTCAAACTAAATCCACTATATCGGTCCGACCCAATCGGTGAAATGGATCAAATTGATCAATTTGAACCAATTAAATCAGTTTGCCCAATTGACAAATGGATCAAATTGATCAATACTAAATCAGTTGGACTAATTGATTTCACTTTTAAAAATCCAGACCACTTCATATAGAAAGATTTGATCTTAAGATCAAATTAATTTGTCTGATCAAAGGTTCAATCCCAATCAGGGGTAGACCCGCGTCTAACCTTTCTCACTTTCTTGGTCACCATAGACTTATAGTGCATTTGGATTCGATATTTTCCACCGGACTTGGGTTATTCTATATCATGTGGTTAAGAGTCAAACCTTTAGAGTCAATGGTTAACCTTGGGTTACTTTTAATTAGGTGATAATGGTTCCAAACGTTCTAAACCTCCATCTGTACCACTTTGGATCCGTGAAAAAAGTCGTCTTTCCAGAGTATCATTGCTAAGTAGTCAGCCTTACCACAAGAAGAAAAAACGAGTACTATGGATGAAGCTGCACTCCGTCAGATTTTAGAATCCTTTAAAGCACAAATTATTACTTATGTCCAAACACAAATTGAATCCCTGAAAATTGAAAAGGGAAAAGATAAAGCTATAGAACCTCAGGATATATTTGACCTTGTCGAAAACCAAGAAGATGATCAAATACCTGTCGACCCTATCTTAGCTCATCGAGTAACTCAGGTTGAAACTACTTTGAAGAATATTAAAAACCCCGACGATCTTACACTTGGATTAGGGACAATGACCTTGTTTCCCACGGTTCTTCTGCCAGAGAAGTTCACAATGCAAGATATGGAGAAGTTTGACGATATTGGATGCCCTAGGACTCACTTAAAAGTATATGTCGGTATAATACAATCTCAGGGTCTAAGTGAATAACAAATGGCTCAATTTTTTCAAAGAACCCTTACAGGTCCTGCCCTACGTTGGTTAATGTCATTGGACTCATCTCGGGTAAGAACATGACATGAATTGATGAAAGAGTTTATTGGTCGATATTCATTCAACACGGATATTGAACTCACAAGAAGAGACCTAGAAACTACTAAGCAGAAATCCGGGGAAACTTTCACTGAGTTCATTGCTCGATGGAGAGCTACAACTGCTCAATTGTGGGACTGACCTCAAGAAAATGAACAAGTCAAGATTATCCTTAGGAATCTCATTCCAAATTATGCCAAGTACTTGATGCCTTAGTACCTTCCCACTTTTCAATCCCTCCTTGAGACTGGAAATCAAGTTGAGGATGCCTACTCTTCGGGAATTTTTGGTAACCAGTCTAAGTCAAAACCCAAACATTACAAACCTAATGTCAATTCCTTACAAGTGGCCAACACCTCCTTCGCACTATCTCCTCAAGCTACTCAGCCTTCATAAGCTAAGCCTAGGAGACAGTTTGCCAATCTTGGAATGTCCCTTAGTGTTGCTTATCAAAAATTGATGAAAATGGGATTATTGATACCTTTACAACCTAAGCCTTTGCCTAATCCTCTTCCCCCAAACATGGATAATGGGCAATTCTATGAATTCTATCAGATGTCTGGTCATGTTCTTGACAGGTGTATTACTCTCTGACATGCTATCCAAGACCATATTAAGTAAGGAAAAGTCACCATACCCACTCCTACTACTCTCAATATTAAGACTAACCTTTTGTCTACTTTTCAAAATCTACCCCCTCCTTTTCTGAATCTAATATCCATATCCAAACCCGAATCAGTTGACCCAGTTTCCTTCATTCACCCAATTGGTCTTAACAGTGCATTCGTTCTATACCAGAATGAGCTCAACTACCCTAAGACAGTGACAGAACTAAAGAACAGAGAAATTATTGAAGCAATGGGTTGTCCCACATATGACAGGCTTGAATCGGAATATGAAGAGATAGCAAAAGTAGGAAAGTTCAAGTCATCCATCGAAGATAACCGAAGTGGCATAGACTTTAGAATTGTGTCCCTCCATTCAGAATGATGTCGTCTTTTTAAGTCTTCTTAGTTTTTTTTTTAGCTTCAGTTGCGTCAGTCTTTGAATTCAGTTAATCATCTTTATTTTTGGGTTTTAGTAAGGTTTGTCAGTCTATGTTTTTTTTTATTCTAATAAATAAATATGCTTTTGATTATCATGTGTGCAATAATGATGTGAATATAAAATCTAACATGAGAAATGACTTAAAGCTCACTAACCAAATTTGATAAGTATTAGAATTAAAGAGTACACTCAAGAAGTACAAATTGGTGATACGTTATCCTCAGGAGAACATGAGAGAGAGAATAGTAAACTTACTTGACAAATTCAACAATGTTCTTGCATGGTCTCATAAGGATATATGGATGGATTACACAAAAACATAGATCAAGACATATAGTCAAGAGTGATTTCAAAGTCAAAGATTATCGATCAAAAATGATATAGTTGAAAGCATGGACAAAGACACTAAGACCTACAAGTGGATCTACCATATTTTTCACTCAAAAGAGGAAAGTTTTCATTCATAAAGAATAAAAGGTTTGCTTGAAGTTTTAGAAAAGTTGAATAGTTAGAAAACTTGATCATATTCAATTTCACAAAAGAAGACTGAAGAATATTCATTCTCAAAAAAAAGACTTTACTCGACAGAGCAATCTAAATATCGAATTCCTGAAACTTTGACCAAGTCGAGCAGCATTCATCAAAAGAGGCCTCCTTTGGTCGAACCATTTCCCTGTCTTACAAAAAAAAAAACTTTCTTTAACCCCTCGTAGCCTTTTACAGCCTTTAGAAAATCAATAGCCTCTTTTTTTTGTAAACCACATCGACCAACTTTGGGAGGGAATCTTAGTATGAACTACATTTTGACCTGATCCCAAAAGAAAAAGAAATATTTAGGGTACGTAGGCAACCTGAGAAGTTACTTCAGGCTCGGTCATGCAAAAAAATGTATTCTCTTAAGAAAAGTATCATCCAAAAGGAAAATCCCCTACTGAAAGATTCAAAAGAAAAAAAAATCTCAAACTAGAGCATTAAAAAAAAATTGACAGAAAAAAAAAGAATGCCAAACTAGGGACATTAGAAAAAAGAAAGAGTCAAAAGAATTTATAGAAAAGAAAGACAAAAAAAAGAGAATATTATACTAGGGGCATTTTGGGAAGTCGAACCTTTTACCCTTTCTTTCTAAACCATGTCCTAAGCCCACCTATTAAGTCCTCCTGAATGCTAATTGACTAGGTTAAGGTGTAAGGAACCAAAAAGCTATCAAGTTGAATATTCAAAATCATTGAGAAAAAGAGAAGCCCGCTAAGTCGAAAACCTGAAATGTGACTTAGGCAAAGTTAAGACATAACAATAAAAAAAAAGTCGGCTAAGTTGAAAACCTGAAAAGGCAACCTAGGCAAGGCATCTTTAAAAAAAGAAAAGAAAAACCCGCTAGGTTGAAAACCTGGAAAGGCAACCTAAGAAAATATTTGGGCATCATCAAATGAAAGAAAATGTCCCATCAAGAAGAAAAATTCAGGATAAAGCTTGTACACAAATTGAAAAATGTAGAACCATTCAAGTCACAACATTTGATGAAAACAAGGTTGAAGTCGAAGAAACTCAGAAGCCATTTTGAACATTGTAGAATATTTAGGAGTACATTTACTTGTTCAAGTGTTCGCCAAAGGAAAATGTAGAATCATCAACCACTTTGAAGAAGAAGATCTTCTATTCTAAAAGTTATCAAGATTTTTTAAGTCCAACTCAAGCATTTTTCAAAAGAAATTCGAAAGAAAATGATCAAACTCTTATTGCACATATGATAATCTTAAGAGTCTTAAATTTAAAGGAATGTTAGTTATTCTATCTATCATACATCAGAGTTCATATTTTTCAAGCGTATTCCACTCCATTAGTCTCATAGTCAAGTTCTAGTTGAAGCCAACTTGAAACTAGGGGTATTTTTTAAAGTCATTTAATTCCAAAGTTTTGTTCTTAATCACATGATAAAAATGAAAGTCTTACTTAAAAGTCTAATGATAATTATGAATCCATATACATGATAAGCCAATAAAGGCCCGATCTTTCAAACTTTGAGCTCGATTTTGAATCATAGAATGAATTAATAGGGTTGTTTAAGTTCCTATAAATCTAAGTCCTAGAAACGTGACTTAGTATGTTCGAGTCCGAGAAATGAGACTCCAACTTTTTAAATCATAAAATGAGTAGATTTTTTGAAATGCCTACAAACCTAGGTTTGAGTCCGAGAAGCGAGACTCCAACTTTTTGAATCATAGAATGAGTAGGTTTTTTGAAGTGCCTACAAACCTAAGTTCGAGTCCGAGAAATGAGACTCCAACTTTTGAATCATAGAATGAGTAGATTTTTTGAAGTGCCTCCAAACCTAGGTTCGAGTCTGAGAAGCGATACTCCAACTTTTTGAATTATAGAATGAATAGGTTTTTAGAAGTGCCTACAAACCTAAGTTCAAGTCCGAAAAACGAGACTCCAACTTTTTAAATTATAGAATAAGTAGGCTTTTTGAAGTACCTACAAACCTAAGTTCGAGTCCGAGAAACAAGACTCCAACTTTTTGAATCATAGAATAAGTAGGTTTTTAGAAGTGCCTACAAACCTAGGTTCGAGTCCGAGAAGCGAGACTCCAACTTTTTGAATCATAAGAATGAATAGGTTTTTTGAAGTGCCTATAAACCTTAGTTTGAGTCTGAGAAACGAGACTCCAATTTTAATAGAATTGTTTAAGTTCCTGTAAACCTTAGCCAGAGTCCGAGAAACGAGACTCCAGCTTTGTTTGAATCATAGAATGAATTAACAGGATTGTTTAAGTTTCTTAACCCGAGAAGCGTGGCTACAATAGGCTCGAGTCCGATAAACGAGACTCAAATTTTTTCAAATTCTAAAAAAGAATTTCAAATAGGATTAACTTCTTACAATGTTATGACTCCAATTACCTCATTGTTCAACCTTGTCATGATTTCTTTCGTTGCATAAGCACATTTCAATTTTGAATCATTATTGTCAGTGAGAAAAGATCTTTAGGACCTGACACATTTTACTCAGTAATCATCACACCATTGCACATACGTGCACTTTTGCATTAGTCAAAGAGAATTTTTCAAAATTCAAGGATTTGACACTGTCGGTGAGAGCTCATGCTCGAGGACTTGACAACATTTTTGTTCGGGGAGAATTTTAGGCATAATGATCCGAACGCCCCGACGAATTGCTAAATCAGGCTGCAAAATAAACTGTCACTAGCTTTGGCATTCGAATATCGCACTATCAACCAAAATAGATTTTCTATATATTTTGCTTCAACCCTCTGCCAAAGAGGAGCATCTGTAGACATCCCATTTTTGCATTTGCCTGATTAATCAACTCATCAACTCGATTGCAATGGTTCCCAACGATGGATGTTTATTCCAAGGCTTTATTTTTTTACCAGATATGTTTCAGAAATTCGAATGATGTATCTCGAACTGACAAAACTATAGAAATCACGCTACACTAAAAAAATATAACCCCAAAAACATAGAAATTATCATTTTTTCGGACGAAAATAAACTTTACGATAAAAATCACTAAAAAATTATCAAATTACAAAATACCCCTAATCTCAAAACATCCCTAGAGCCTACATTACGCTTAGGAAAACCCTTTCAAATACATAAAACAACAAATCGAAATCAAATAAATCATTTCATCAATTTTCACAAAATTTGACAAAATTACGAAAATGCCCCTCATAAAGTTCACTACCATTCCGTACAAAAAACTTCATAAATGATACAAAATAATATTCCTATTGAATTCCTTACGAAAAATCAATTCTAAGACATCCTGGAACATCAAAAACCGACTTGAAACGCTAAAGTTCTCTATAGGGGCAAAACAGTAATTTTTCAATTAAAAAAATTTAAATTTTTGAAATTAATAAATAAAATATTAAATAATGTAAAGTGAAACATTAATAAAATTAATTTAAAATTTTGAATCAAAAAAATCGATCAATCAGGCTCTCAGGCAAAATTGTTGATGGTCGCCCAAATATTTATTAAAGGACCCCTCTATCTGGGGGCCAAAGAATTAAAGATATAATAAAGGGGGTTTCTCCAAAATCTTAAAGTCAATCAAGTGAGACTAAAAGTCAAACCCAGAATGGAATTCTAATTAAATAATAACTCTATTTAAAACAATCCTAATCAAATAATAACTCTATTTAATAGAATTCTAACTAAATAATAACTCTACCTAAAACAATTCTAATTAAATTATAACTCTACCTAAAATAATTCTAATTAAATTATAACTCTATTAAAAATAATTCTAATTAAACACTAACTCTATCAAAACAAGCACTTAAAAAAATCTATAAATAGGGGTCCCTACAACCTATTTTCGTATCAAATAATAAATCCTAAGAGAAGTAGGTCAAAAAGCTTCCCTAGCCTCTCATAAACCCTAATAATGAAGTCCCAACTCCTTACCTAATACCCATGCTTCAATTTTAGCTCGAAAAACACCTGGAAACCTTTCAAAAACACCCATAAATCCATAAAAAAATCCGAAGAATCCAGATCTAAGAAAGAGATACCTCGCCTCGGAGATCAGAAATTAGATCCGGAGACAGAACGAAACGAATAGTACTATACAAGGAGTTACTCTGTCAGATCTGAGTGAACGAGAATGTTGTCTTCAGGAAGGTATCTATTCCTTATTATTTTTTTTTATTACTTAGGTCTTTTAGCAATATAGTTTATTTGGGAATTAGTAGAGACCGACGTTTGTCGGGTGGGGTTGGTGCCTAACACCTTCCAACCTCGTAATTTGATCATCGAACTCAGTATTTTTTGTAATAGATTAGTTGTTTCTTTTTATCCGTTTCGAATCAATATTAGGTTCCTAGACCGCAATAACTAGGTGGCGACTCCCAAACCTCAAAGGTCAAAAGCGGATCCGCGCACCCCGCGGATTGAGGGCGTTTTCACCTTGATAATGGTTACTCCAGCATATGATTGATGACCAAAGTCAATTCAGTCATTTGGTAGAATTTGATGACGGCTCTATCACATTTGATGATGGAAATACTACTAGGATTGTTGGGTGTGGTACAGTCAGTAGACCTAGTATGCCCAAGGTTGAAAATGTTCTCTATGTAGAAGGTTTGAAACATAACCTTGTTAGCATATCTCAAATATGTGACAAAATTACTTTGTGACATTCAACCTAGAAGTGTGTGAGATCTCTGATCCTAAAGGAACAATTCTTATGAGAGGTTTCCACACATCTGATAACTACTATGTTATTGAAAACACAAGGAAAATCACCATTTCTTATGTTAGCAACATGGTTCAAGTTGATGAGTTCCAGTTATGGCATCAACGACTCGATCATGTTCATTACAAGAACTTGTCTCATCTAACCTCTAAAGGTTTAGTCAAAGGATTATCCAAGTTGGGTAAATAAGCAAGAGATGTTTGTGGAGTGTGTTAAATTGGTAAGCAAATTCGAAGTTCCCATAAAAAGACAAACATTATTACTATCTTAAAGCCCCCAACTCTTTTATGGAACTTGTAGGTTTCACTAAGGTCGGAAGTCTAGGAAGTAAAAAATACTTCTTAGCAATCGTTGATGATTACTCTAGATTCACCTAGGTTGCTTTCTTAAGAAAAAAATCTGATACTTTTGAAGAATTTAAAAAGATCATTAAGCGAATTTAAATAATAATAAAAAAAGAAATTATCGTTGGTAAAATTAGAAGTGATCATGGTGGTGAGTTTGATGATGGTCAATTAACGTAATTATGTGATGAAAATAAAATCTGACATGAATTCTCAACTCCTAAAACCTCTTAGAAAAATGGAGTTGAAGGGAAGAATCGTATTTTCTAAGGGTTGGCCACAGTTATAATTCATAGTAAAAAGCTTCTGAAAAGTCTGTGGGTCGAGGCGATCAATATTGTTTGTTACATCATCAATCATGTATATCTTATAACATGTTTGCACAAAATAGCCTATGGACTCTAGAACAATAAAACTCCAAATGTTAAGCACTTTTGAGCCTTTGGAAGTAAATGCCATGTCCTAAAAGATTGTGAATATTTGAAAAATTTTGATTCGAAGAGAGAAGAAACAATCTTCTTGGGATATTTGTTGAATAGTCACATTTATCGAGTCTTCAAACAGAGGACTGGCTTCATCCAAAAGTCCATAAATGTGGTGATCGATAATCAATCAATTAAAGACTGTAATTCTTCTGATTCGAAGTTTGTGGATGAAGAAGTATTACCAATTTCATCATCATCGCCTTCGACGTCTCAGGTACAGGAAACCTTACCTATCATAGAGATCTTCCCCCTAATCAACTCCTTAGAGATCTTAGTGTTGGTGTGAAAACTAGATGACAACTTGAGACATTGAATAGTCATATATTTGTTCACATAAAAAATGGAATCCAAAAATATTGATGAAGCCCTCACTCATGAATATTGGCTACAAGCCATGTAAGATGAATTTCTTCAGTTTACTCGAAATCATATGTGGTACTTGGTACCCAGGCTATCTAATAGAACATCATCAGAATCAAATGGATCTATAAGAACAAATCTGATGAACTAGGCAATGTTGTCTAAAGCAAAGCTCGTTTAGTTGCTCAAGGATACACTTGGATTGAGGGTATTGGTTTTGATAAAACTTTTGCCCTTGTTGCATGACTTGAGTCTATTCAGATTCTGAGGTCCATTGCATGTTCAATGAAATTTAAATTATTTCAAATAGATGTAAAGAGTGTTTTTTTTAATGACATTTTAGATGAGGAAGTGTACGTTGAACAACTAAAAGGTTTCATTGACCCTAAACATCCTCACAAAGTCTTCAGACTAAAAATAACCTTTTATGGCTTCAAACAGGGCCCCCATGCTTGGTATAAATGATTGACTCAGTTTTTTATCAATCATAAATTCGTTAGGGGGAATGTTGATAAAACTTTATTTGTACAAAAGATCAAGGGCCATACTCTCATTTCCCAAGTCTACATAGATGACATTGTGTTCGGTTCTACTAATGAAGAATTGACTAACAAATTTTCCCACCTCATACGATCTAAATTTAAAAAAAAAAAGCATAGTAAGTGAACTCAACTTCTTCCTAGGGTTGCAAATTAAACAGGTCGAAAATGATGTTTTGTGTCCTAAACCCAATATGTGTAGGAATTTGTAAATCGTTTTGGTTTGCAGTCTGGTTGTACACACAATACCCCTATAGGCACCATACTCAAAATTTTGAAAGATCAATTTAGAAAAGGTGTGGATTAGTACCTTTATAAGAGTATTATTGGCAGCCTCCTCTATCTCACAGCAAGTAGGCTAGATATATCCTACCGTGTAGGAGCATGTGCTCATTTTCAGGCCGATCCTAAGAAATCGCATCTCACTACTATGAGGAGAATCATCAAATACATAATTAGTACTGAAAGCGCCATCGATCTGCGGAGTGCGCAGATCCGCTTTTGACCTTAGAGGTTTGGGAGTCGCCACCTAGTTATTGCGGTTTAGGAATCGAACATCGACTCTAAACGGAAAAAAACAACTAATCTACTTAAAAAATTAATCGAGTTCGGAGATCATATTACGGGGTTGGAAGGTGTTAGGCACCAACCCCGCCCAACAAACGCCGATCTCTACTAATTCCCAAATAGAACTACATTGCTAAAAAGAACTAATCAATAAAAAAAAATTTAATATTTACCTTTACGAAGACAACGGTCTTGTTCCCTCAGATCTAGTAGAATAATTCTTCGTACAGCACTCCTCGCTTCGTTCTGTAACCAGATTCGTTTCGGATCTCCAAAATAAAGTATCTCCTTATGAATTTTTCTAATTTTTTTATGGATTTCTGGGGTGTTTTGAAAGGATTTCTAGGTGTTTTCTGAGTTAAAGTTGAGGTATGGATGTCAGGTAAGGAGTTGGGACTTCAAAATCAAGGTTTATGGGAGACTAGGGAAGCTTTTTAACTTACTTTTTCTAGGGTTTCTCTTTAGATACGAAAATAGGTTGTAGGGACCCCTATTTATAGATTTTTTTTAGTGCCTTTTAGATAGAGTTAATGTTTAATTATAATTATTTTAGAGAGAATTATTATTTAATTATAATTATTTTAGGTAGAGTTATATTTTAATTAGAATTGTTTTAACTAGAGTTATTATTTAATTAGGATTGTTTTAAATAGAGTTATTATTTAATTAGAACTCTATTAGGATTTTGACTTTTAGTTTCACTTGATTGACTTTAAAATTTTGACTTTAGTCTTACTTGATTAACTTTAATATCTTGACTTTAGTCTTACTTGATTGACTTTAAGATCTTGACTTTGGTCTAACTTGATTGACTTTAGTCTTACTTGATTGACTTTAAGATTTCACTTTACATTAATTAATGTTTTAATTATTAGTTTTAGCATTTTTAATTATTAAAATTATAAAATTATCGTTTTGCCCTCGAAGAGGACTTTTTGCGTTTTAAGTCAGTTTTCAATGTTCTAGGATGTTTTAGAATCTATTTTTCGTAAGTAATTCAAAGGGAATATTGGTTTGATTTATTTACGAAATTTTTTATGCAAAATGGTCGTGAACTTTATAAGGGGCATTTTTGTAATTTTGTCAAATTTGGTAAAAATTGGTAAAATGATTTATTTGATTTCAATTTGTTGTTTTATGTATTTGAAAGGATTTTTCTAAGCATACTGTGGGTCCTAGGGATGTTTTGAGGTTAGGGGTGTTTTGGTAATTTGGTAATTTGGTCATTTTTTAGTGATTTTTATCGTAAAGCTTCTTTTTGTCTAAAAAATGATGATTTCTATGTTTTTGGGGTAATATTTTCCTAGCGTGGCGTGGTTCCTAAGGTTTTGTTAGTTTGAGATACCTCATCCGAATTTCTGAAACATATCTAGTAACAAACGGAGCATTGGAATAAACATCCATCATTGGGAACAGTTGCGATCAGGTTGACGAGTTGATTAATCATGCAAGTACAAAAATGGGATGTCTACAGATGCCCCTCTTTGGCAGAGGGTTGAAGTAAACTAGATAACAAATCTATTTTGGTAGATAGTGCGATATCCGAATACCAAAGTTAGTTACAATTCATTTTGCAGCCTGATTTAACAATTCGTTAGGACGCTCGGATCCTTGAGGGTTAAACTCTCCCCGAACTAAAAGGTGTTAGGTCCTCGAGCCAGAACTCTCACTAACGGAGTCAAATCCTTGAATTTTGAAAAATTCTCCCTGACTAAAAAGTGCAAATGTGAGTGTGTGTACTATGTGAAATTGAGTAAAAATTGAAAAAAAAAGCTGAGCATAAACTGAGCATAATCTGAGCAAAAGTGAGAAAAAATGAGCATAATCTGAGCGAAATCCAAGTTAACCCTTGGTGGCAACTGAGTAAAATCCAAGATAACCCTTGGCGACAACTGAGTAAAACTGACTGAGGAATGAATGAATTTTGAGAAATAATGAATGAATCTGGAGAAAAATGATTAAAAATGAACATAATCTGAGCAAAATCCAAGTTAACTCTTGGCGACAACTGAGCAAAATCCAAGATAACCCTTGGCGTATGCTGAGCAAAATCCAAGTTAACCCTTAGCAGCAACTGAGCAAAATCCAAGATAACCCTTGGCGGCAACTAAGCAAAATCCAAGATAACTCTTGGCGGCAACTGAGCAAAATCTAAGATAACCCTTGGTGGTAACTGAGAAAAATCCAAGTTAACCATTGACGGTAACTGAGCAAAATCCAAGATAACCCTTGGCGACAACTGAGCAAAATCCAAGATGACCCTTGACATCAATTGAGTAAAATCCAAGTTAACCCTTGGCTGCAACTGAGCAAAACTAGCTGAGGAATGAATGAATTTTGGGAAAGAATGAATGAATCTAGAGAAGGATGATTAAAATGAATCTAGATGAGATCGTAAATGAATATGGAGAAGAACGATTGAATCGGGGAACGAATGAATAAATCTGAAAAATAATGAATCTAGAAGAGAATGATCGAATCTAGGAATGAATGGAGCTGGGAATGAAAGAATGTCTTATCTCCTGTTCTAAGTAAGTGAGTTATTATTTGGGCAAAAATCAAAATGAGATCAGGAAAGCTTTTGTTTGAACCTTAAAGGTTTTTTTTTTCAAAAGTTTTATGAATTTAAAACCCGAGTTTTTATTTCTTTTGAACCTCAAGGGTTTTCGAAAAATTGTTACCAAGAGGGTAACCTTAAGTTTGGGGTTCCCATTATCTTTTAGGATTAACATTGCTCAAAAATAAAATGCCCCTAGTTTGACAATAAACATGGCATTGGAGATAATTGAACACATCATTTAAAAAAATGCCCCTAGTATAAGCGGGAAAAGCTACATATTAAAAAAGAAAGAAAAGGCCCCTTATATGAAGGTTTGAAATATTTGATTACCACAAGCGCAATAAAGATCCAACATTTAATTTTGATTAATTTTATTAAAGGTTTTGAGTCAGGCTCAAGAAAATAAAATATTTCCTTTTGAAACTTATCATAGAATTCACCATTCTTTCCCTTGGTTCACTTGGGGAAGTAAAAATTTTCAGATTGATCGTAGACAAGATACTTGTGGCTTCTGAGTCTATGCCAGGTTTAAGCTAAGTATTGAACTTGATTATTCGAACTTCGGATGTTTCAGCTTGGACCGTTCTTAACTTTTTAATCCCCGGAGATTTTTCCTATGTTGCCATTTTCAGGTTTTCAACTTAGTAGGCTTTTTTCTCTTTTTTTTTTTCTTAAACATATGGAATTGCTATCTAATTATGCTTTAACTACCTTCATTGACTTTTTCACATGGTACTTAGGAGGACTTTTATGGGTAAGCTTAGGACTAAGTATAAAATGAAAGGGATTTTGAGGCTCAAAAACCTGAATACCCCTTGTGTGGCATTTTTTCTTTTTCTTTGAACTTTATTTCCTATCTTGGATGATATTTCTTTATTATTATTTTTTTTGTAGGGAAATATATATTTTTTTATTTTGATGTGGTCAGGCCTGAAGTAACTTCTCAGGTTGCCTACGTACTCCAGAATTTCGGGATCAGACAAAAACGTAGTTCGAATTCTTCCCTCCCTTAAGTTAGGTGATCGGACTGAGAATAAAAAGGTTTTTTTTTATTTTATTTTTTATTTTTGAAAAAAAACTACAAAGGGTTGAAGAAGGAAATATTGATCTAGGTAATAGGGGAATTGATTCAGCCAAAGATGGCCTTCTTAAATGTAGTACCGTTTGATTTGGTCAAGGTTGGTTGGTTCTAGTAATTCAATTCCATCATGATCTTGAAGTCTGACAGCTTTTCCCCTGTAATATTTCCTTGATGATGAACGAACCACCCCAATTTGGCTTGAACTTCCCTCTAGGATCAAAGATAGGTGCTCGATTTTCTTTGAATACCAAATCCCCGACTTGTAAGTGACGGGCATTGATCTTTTTTGTCAAACGCACAGGCGACTCTTCTTTGATAAGCCTAAACGTGGTACAAAGCTCTTAATCATTTTTCTTCCATCAAATTTAATTCTTCGTACCGTTGACGAACCCACTCGGCTTCTGACAACTGACTTTTCAACAAGATCCTAAAAGACGAAATTTCCATTTCAACTGACAAGACTGCTTCCATGCCATACACTAAGGAGTAGGGAGTAGCTCCAGTAGAGGATCGAATTGAAGTTCAATATGTCCATAGTGCAAATGGCAATTTTTCTGACCAAACTCGATGTGACTGACACATTTTTCTGATGATAGTCTTAAGATTCTTATTAGCTGCTTCGACTGCTCCATTGGTCTGAGGGCAGTATGGAGATGATTTGTGGTGTGAGATTTTGAAATTTGAACACAGTGTAATAACCTCAGCTTTGAAGTGTGACCTGTTATCAGAAATCAGTTCTGAAGGTACCCCGTATCGACTGATGATGTTCGTTTGGATAAACTTTGCAACTCGAGATGCAGTGAGGACAGCATAAGAGGCAGCTTTGACCCACTTAGTAAAATAATCGATAGCAACTAAAATGTATTCATGCCCGTTTGATGCCTTAGGCGATATTTTAACAATAATGTCAATTCCCCAAACAGAAAATGGCAACGGTGAAGTCAGACCAACTAATTGAGACGGTGGCAGATGTATGAAGTTCGCATGTATTTGGCATTTGTGACAAGTCTTGACCATGTGATGACAATCTATTTCCATCGTGAGCCAGTAGTACCCTTGTCTCATAATCTTCTTAGCTAACATTTTCCCACTCATATGGGGGCCACATTCCCCTGAATGTAGTTCAACCATTATCTATTCAGCTTGATCTTCATCAACACATGACAAATGATTCCCATCATAAGACCTTTTGTATAAATTTCTTACGCACATGATGAATTGAGATGTTAATCTTAGTAGGGTTTGTCGTTCCTTCCTCGATGCTTCTTCCAAGAATTCTTGTTTTTTCAATATTCTTTTAATGTTTGTGTATCACAACTTTCCATCAGGTAGTCGAGTAGCAATGTTGATCTGATGGTAATATGCAGGTTTGTCTTTGACTTAGATGGTGATCGACCTCAATTACATGCCAGGGGAAAAATGGATCATTGAAGATAGAGTGGCTAAAGAGTCAGCAAATCTATTATCTTCTCTTGACAAGTATTGGAAGAGGATAGCTTTAAACTTACTCATTAAGTTTAATAGATACTTATGATAAAGTTTCAATTTTTCATCCCTAGTCTTCCATTCTTCCAATGATTGATGTATGACCAAGGCTGAATCCCTGAAAACTTCAATTTCTGTAATGCCCAGGTTCAAAGCAGCTTCGAGCCTAGCAATACATGCTTCATATTCCGTTGTATTATTGGTGTTAGAAAAAGGCTAACTTAATGGCGATCGAAATGTGGCATCCTTCCAGAGAAAACAGGAAAGCCCCTATTCCATACCCATTCTGATTGGCAACTCCATCAAAGTACAGCTGTCATGTTTGATTCTACGGTTCTTCTTCAACATGCAAGATATTCTCATCTAGGAACTGATCAACAGGTCTTATTCCTTCTACTACCTGGTGATTTGCCAAGTATTCTGCTACAGCTTTCTCTTTGATAGATTTTTGTGAAACATGCGTGATGTCAAACTCTGATAACAACAGTAACCATCGTGCGGTTCTCCCTGTCAATGCTAGTTTCTTGAAGAGATACTTGAGAGGATCCATCCAAGATAACAAGATAATTGAATGAGATAGCATATAGTGCTGGAGTCTCTGAGTAGCCCATATTAGTGCTAAGCAAGTTTTTTCGAGGGACAAAAACTTTCGTTCATACTCTAACATCTTTTTGTTGATATAGTAGATAGTCTTTTCTTTGCGAGTATCTTTGTCATACTGTGCAAGTAGGCATCCCATAGCTTCTTCTGTGATTGACAGATAAAGAAGAAGTGGTTCACTCGATGTAGGTAGAACAAAAATAGGTGGGTTCAAGAGATACTCCTTGACTTGGTCGAAAGCATTTTGACATTGCTCATTCAAAACTGTTGGTTCATGCTTCTTTAGAAGCTTGAAAATAGGTTCGCAGACGTTGGTGAGTTGAGCGATGAATCTGCTAACATACTAGATTCTACCCAAAAAACCTCGAATCTGATTTTCAATCTAAGGCTGTGGCATCTCTTGGATAGCTTTAATCTTCACAGGGTCTACTTCGATCCCTCTTGACTGACCACAAATCCCAATAATTTTCCAGAAGTTACTCCAAATACACATTTCTGCGGGTTGAGTCGGAGATGGTACTTTTGAATCCTTGTAAAAAACTTTTCTAATGTAGCAAAGTGCCTCAATCGTTCCTTAGATTTGACTATCATATCATCTACATAAACTTCGCTTTCCTTGTGTATCATGTCATGCAGTAAAGTCGTGGCTATTCTTTGATAAGTGGCTCCAACGTTCTTCACACCAAAAGGCATAACCTTGTAGCAAAAGGTTCTCCACTGTGTAATGAACGACGTTTTTTACATATCCCGAGGATCCATTTTTATCTGATTGTATCCCGAAAAATCATCCATGAAGGATAGCAAAGCATGCCCTACTGTACTATTTACTAGAACGTCTATGTATGGTAAAAGAAAACTGTCTTTGGGCTTGCTTTGTTTAGGTCTTTAAAATCCACACACATTCTGACTTTTCCATCATTTTTAGGCACCGGGACAACATTAGCAATCCATTCAGGGTACTCCACTACTTCCAAAAATCCCACGTTAATCTGTTTTGTAACTTCTTATTTAATCTTTAGAGTCCATTCCGTCTTCATACGTCGAAGTTTCTACTTGATTGGTCGAGCATCAGGATATAATGGAATCTGATGTTGAACAATATATGTGCTTACTCTCGGCATATCCTCAAAAGACCATGCAAACACGTCTTCAAACTTTCTGAGCAAGTCTACTATCCCCTTGCGTTTATCGGGGGATAAGGTGATCTGAATCCGAATCTCTTGAGGACTTTCTTTTGTTTCGAGGTTGATAACCTCTACTTCCTCTATTAAAGGTTGAGCCCGACGTTCATTTTTTTGTTCAAGTAATTTGATTATTTCAGGGGGAGTTGCTTCGTCAGAAGACTCTCCCTCCAAAGCCAGATTATTAGTTAAATTATTATTACGCTCAAGGTAATCAAAAATTTCTTTCATTTCATTAAAAAGAGACGGGGTAACATGACTCATTGCAGACTTAATTGACTCATTTGACTCAGCAGGAATAACAGATTTACTATAAATAACAGACTCAGCAGAAACAACTAACTTACTTGATTCAACAGAAATAAAGGACTCATCAGGCACGTCAGACTGAACAGGACTAATAAGACTGATAGACCCAGTCTTGACGTTCAGCACAGGGCTAATTACATGATAATTAGAGAGACACCCAACAGCGGGTTTGATTACAAACTGAGGATTTGGGATCCCTTTCTCAATTGACAACACTAGGACACTGTGATCTTCAACGAATAACTGATCAATATTGAGGGAGTCCAAATTGAGCTGCCAGTCTTCAATTTCTTTTTCTTCAGCTTCTATGCTTGCGTCCTTTTCAGGCCATTCCATACCAAAGAATATCTCAAACCCCGGTAGACGAGTACCTGTGATGTGATCAATGAACGGCTCTAGGAACCCATAATAACAGAAATCTTCTCCTTCTTTCACGAAATAGTCATTAAGGATCTTACGATAAGGCTTCATTTTAATGAGATCCATAGTGCACCTTTGACTTTTTGTAATTGTTTTGTCCCGCTTTGTCTTCAAGTATTGGGCCCAATCTTCCTTAGTAAGCTTATATCCTAGCCCGAATGTGCCGATGACTTCTTTAATCACTGGTGTTTCTTTAATACCTTGTTACTTGCGACCTATGCCCATACCAGGGAAAAATCTCATTTTTTTAACATATTGGCTATGTAGCAGTTAAGGGTATTCTCGATAGGAAAATATTCTTTCATCGAGTGATCCCATTGAACTGAGCAGATCTTCTCAAATTCAAACCTACTAAGCTCTATCCCTTGTTGTTCTGGTTGAATCTCAAGTAGTGGCTCATTCTTAGCTTCGATACTGTTTACAATCCCCACAATCTCGGCATCTCCATGAAGGGTAATTACTAGTCCATCTTTGATAAATTTAACTTTTGGTGTAGCGTGGAAGGTATGGCTTTGATCTGGTGTAACCATGGTCTCCCTAACAATAAATTGAAAGAAGACTGTATATCAATAACCTAAAATTCCATAGGAAATTTAGCTATGCCTGTAGACAATCGAAGGCGCAAAATTCCCAATACATCCCTCTTGGTGTTATCATAGGCCCTAACACCTTGATTAATGGGCTTGAGATCTTCAGCCTTAAATCCGAGGCAAGTAGTAGTCTTTAAAGGACAAACATTCAGTGCACTCCCATTATCAATCAAAATCAGAGGTACCCTCATCCCGTTACAATCGACTGTGATGTGTAAAGGCTTAGTGTGGCTTGCTCCTTCTTTTGGGATATCTGAGTCTGAGAAGGATAGGATATTCTCTACGTAAGTTGCCCCTACTATATTGGCCAGCTGATCTGGAGAAGTACCAAGGGAGACTTGGGCTGCGTTTAGTACTTTGAGAACAGTCTCCCTATGAGCAGTGGAAGCCATGAGTAAACCCCAAACTGAGATATTGGCCCCTGATTTCTTCAACTATTTGATCATGGAGTTATCTTTTTCGATATTTTCTTCGATGGGATCTTCTTTTTCTTTTCTTGCCAAAACTACAGGATTATCAACACAGAGTTCTTGTGGCTTAAATACTCTTCCCCATCGAGTCATATGTCGAACTTCATCACAGGAAAAGGAGAAAGGCTCATCTTCTTCAGTTAACAAGTATGAATCTTTATCTGTTAAAGATACAAGGCTTTTCGGGTTCATTTGAGCCAACAGGTAACTAGTGAATGCGGGACAACTGTAGTAAGGCGGGGATAAACAATACGTATCATCCGAGGTTAGATCAAATGGTTCATAGTTTGTGGTAAAAATCTCATCAGTAAAAGCTAACCCGGTAAGGAGGTAACTAAGTGGTTTGACTTGGATTGGATGGATGAAAGAAACGGGATCAAACAATAATGGGGTGTGGGAAACCATGGTCAGGGTTGGTGGAGGTTGATAGGTAGTTAATGGATTAGTGGTGACATTTGGTGATGTTGGACTGGGGATTGTAACCTTTTTGTTGTCAATAAATTTAAATGGCATGACGAAAAGTGATACATCGGTCAGTATGATGGTCAGGATTTTAATGAAATTCACAGAACAAGTTAGGATTGTGTCCGACTGGCAGGGGATTTGGTAAAGGTCGGGGTTGAATTGGGATAAGCAGTCATTTTTCAACAATTTTTGCAAAGCTACGGTAAGGGTCATCCCTAAATTGGTAAATTGGCACGGAGTTCGGGGTTGACTCGGGTGGGCTTGATTATTGGTCCGAGCTGGTGGTTGAACTGAAGTATTGGCTATGTAAGCATGGTTGATACTAGGTTTGGGAACATAAGGTTTCTTGGACTTGTTATCCGAGGGGTTGGAAAGAACCAAGAGGCAAACGCATCCTCGAGTTGGCTTCCGACTTGTAATAGGGATTCAAAAATAGGAAGATATTGAGCAACCAAGTGCTGAGCATATCCTTGTGTAAGATTTTTCAATATGATGGCTACTTGTTCCTTTTCTGAAGGTCTATCCCATATTTTGACAGCTTTGACCCTCCAACGGCCAATGAAATCAGTAAAAGTTTCCCTACTTTTCTACTTAGTTGACTCTAAATCCCTTCTTGAAGTCTCAATCTCAGTACTGTACTTATACTGATGCCAGAAAGCCTTTGACATGCTCTTCCAAGTACCCACAGTAACTGGATCTTGAGACATCAACCAACGTAATGCTAATCCTGATAGAGTTCTCTAAAATAATAACGTCATCTGTTCGTCGCTGAGTCCCATAGTATGCATGTTAGTAACATACACCTTAAGATGTGTCTTTGCACACCCTGTCCCACTGAACTTGTCCATTTCAGGCATCACAAACTTCTCTAGCAAATGGATTCTAGGGATCCGATTCAGAGCTTTAATGCCTGCCGCAATTTCATCGATATCCTTTATACTCTTCATAATTGACTCTAATTGAGACATTCTGTTAGCTAACACCGGATTTTCATCGAACTGTTCTTCATCTCCGTTGAGTTCAAAAACCTCATGTGCACGTCTTGCTGTATTTTCTTCTACCCTTTTTTCCTTTAGGATAGTCAAGGGGATTGCCCATTGATTCTGAAATCTATTCTAAGACTTCCACTTTGCTTTTTATATTGTTGATATCATTGACAAAGTCTGCTAAAATCTTACAGATATCTGTAAGCTCAGACTCTGAAATCATTTCTGCCTGTGGACTTGGTACTGACGTTCGCTCTAACCGACTAGACTTACGACTCCAACTAGGAGGTGGACGCTTGAGTTTAGGCGCAATGATAATCCTATATGACCCCATCAAAGGTATATTTAATCAACTTCAGTGTTACTCCTTTGATAACATTTTAATGGAATCATTTTATTAAAGTTTGTGCACCAATCCATTAAATAATCCATTCACGTAATGATCATTCAAAAGGGAAATAAATGTTTATTCAAAAGAAAAATAACTTTATTGAAAATGATTAACAAAGAAACGTTCTCATTAAAACATGTTTCAACAAATTTAACTTAAACTATTCTATACATGGACGCTTGGCTTTGTCTTGGTGGTCATCAGAATTGCTATCGGGCTTGATCCTTTTGGCTCTAACAACTGGTTCCTTGAATTCTACTGGTCCGTCTGGATACCCTAAGGTGCCTTTGTTCCAAGCCTTCTCAATGAGATGCACTAACTTTTTAGTCAATGGCTCGGAAGGAAAGAAAGCTTTGGGTTGAGGTAAAGAGAACTCTGTAGGTACTTCGTACTGTTCTAAGATCAAATTAGGATGGTAAAAAGATGTTTCCTCTATTCCAATTAGACAAACATAATGGGATCCTTTGGTTCCTATTATAGAGGGATTGGTCATCCACCAAGGGCATCTCAAACCGATATGACGGGCAAGGCGAGAGTCTAACCATTTTTTCCAAGCCTTGACTGAGTTGTGACAGACTAACAGATTTCTTTTGAAAAAAATTTCTGGCCCATACTCGAGGTTTGAAGGAACATCTACAATTTTGAGACGATCACAAAATCACATATAGAGTAGGTAGGGGTTTCCTTTGAAGTTTTCCCTCTCACAATTATTTATGACACTTAGACCTGAGAAAGTTTCAGATAAGATAAGAGGTACTGGGTTGACTTTCTTTGAGAGTTGAGAGGTTATATCTATGAAGGACTCAGGGATAGTCTGGCCATCACTTTTGGAGGTCAGCATATATTGGGTTAGAATTCCTAAGCACAATCGATAGTTTCTAGTAGCTCGTCAGGCTTCTGGTTTTACATTGACGGGATGACTGCGGAAGTGATTCGGGCCTAGTTAGGTACTAAGTCCAATCTCCCGTTATGGACTAGGGCTTGGCTTCTTCTTTTGAAATGTTCAATCCTGTAGTGAGGTCACAAGAATATCCGGTCTTCAATGAGGGCCTGACTAGAGGTCCTGAAGTGGATATCCTCATAATGTCACAATAATCCTCGTGAGTGGGGCACAAGTGCATATGCCCAATATGGAATATGTGAAGGTAAGGGTTCCAACGCTTAGTCATAGCGCTTAATAGGTTCCAGTCTATTTCAAACTCGTGGAAGTAAAGAGCACTCTTCAACATGAATCTCCCAAAATTGATCTTCTCTACAGTCGTTTTATTTTATTATTGTGGCTCAATCGAGGGGTATTTAGAATGATCCTAAATAATTAGAAAATCAAGAAGTTTAATTGAGGACGAAGTGATGATTAGTGAATCACGTAGGTTTTTTTTTTAAATAGAGTTTTTTGGTGGGTGATGTATCCTTCGATAATTTTTTTTTATTCTTTTATTTTTATTTTGTTTTATTTTTATTGTTAGTTTTTTTTGTTTTTTAAAATTTTTTTTAGATTCCATTAACAATGATAATGGGTTGGGGGAGTTTAAATTTTTTTTTTTAAAAAAAAGGTGCTGTCAACAACAATGTGGGGGGCTAGGGTGTAAAATAAAAAAAATCGATTCTTTTAAAAAATAAATAAATAAATAAATTATTTTTAGAGGTTCTATCAACAGCAACGTTTTGGGTTGACTGTGGAAGTGGGGTGCCCCTAGCAGAAACTTTTATTTGAGGGACAAACCCTTAACGTTTTAAAGTGGAGATGTGGTGTGCTACTAGTAGGCTAGTTTTTTTATTTTTTCCATCTTCTTCTTCAATAAGAAGAGAAAAAAAAATAGCAACAAACCAGAGAGAGAACGTCCTCTCTCTCTCTCTCGTTCTTGTTATGAGAATAGTCGTAATAGAGGCCCCAAAGCACAAATTTACAGAGTCGATGAAGACGAATTATCCCCAATTGAAGAAGTTCGCCTAACTGTAACAAACACAGACGATCCATTTCTACCCGTATGGACTTTTCAGATGTGGTTTTCGAGTCTATTATCTTGTGGATTGCTCTTTCTTGAATTAATTCGTTGCTTACAGAATAGAGCCTATCATCGTAATCTAGATTACGGTTCAGGTCGCTACCTTACCAATCCGTCACTTCATGGCCCGAGTACTCCCTATGACCCACTTCAACATTCTCCGGTTTGGATCGATATTTTCCTCTCTAAATCTGGGTCCGTTTAACAGGAAGAAACATGCTTTCATCTCTAATTCTTAATGCTGGAAGCGCTTTTGGGAGCGGAATTGCTTATGCAGTTGGAATTGTTAACATTGTTTAAGCCCTTTTATCACGGAAATATCTCTTGCTTTGCTGGTTGAATTTTTATTATCACAACTCAGGTTTTAGGATATGGTTGGGCTGGGTTTTTAAGGGTATACATGGTGAGGTATGGGAGTAGATTATTGCGAGTTGGCTAGTTGTTCAACAGTCAAGGGTGTAGTGACTGATGGGTACCCCATCTAGTGATTCTCATCTTCCTCAAAGAAATGTTTAGTCCCTTTTTTTTCTTTTTTTTTTTTTAAAAGTGGTTCTTTAAGCTCTAGTAGGCAAGTAGGTTAGCGTTCCATGACTAGTAAAGGTGGGTTCTACTTCTTAACCAAGGTATAAACATTTAGAAATTTCACCAACTGAGCAAGCCCCAATAATGTTGGATCTGTTATTGAACTGTAAAAGTTGAGGCTGAATCCCTAACGTTTACTTCACAGTGCACATTTTTTTTAATAAAAAGAAAAAGAAAAAAAATCAACTTGTTTAATTTGTTTGGTAATAAGTTTCTTTAATTTCTTTTAGGATTTTTTTTTTCTTTTTTCTCTCATCTCTTAAAAAAAATTTCAAATATTTTCTTAAAAAAAAAAAAAAGAGATCAATTTATTTATAAAAAAAAAAAAAAGGAGGATCATCATTCTTTATCCCCAACAATGATCATTCTATCTTCAATATAATATTCCTAGAGAATCTCGATTTATATAAGATCATCCAAAAGAACCCTTGATTGGAACACATAAAAAAATATTTTGGATTGAATGCCTGCTTCTAACATTACCATGATCTTGATATATATGTGATTTGCTCATTTTTCATGATGTATTTTGGAGTAATGTTTGTTTTGATTAGTATTCATGTGAGATCCAATGTATGATGATATGATCAAGCCCATGGGCCAATGTGTTTGAAAAAGCCCCGGGCACACCCCATCCTGCTTTGCACACACCACATGCACGTTTATTATTTTATCCACTTACACGTCCCATATAGCCAACGTGGCACTAGTGCGTGGCCCGGTCTCTTCGGAGATGCGACGTCATTCATGAAAACCACAACTCTAGTCACGTACCTTAGGGTATATCAAACTGGGGCATCAATACCATCTGATCAGGTGATTCTGAGAGGTATATTGATGCACCCAGGCTGGAGCGACCTGAGCCTTTGACCTATTGTAAGCCACACAGTCACATGTCCCGATTGCCAACGTAGTACTAGTACGTGGTCGGTCCCCTCGTGGGACGCCAAACCATTTATGAAAGCTACAACTCTTGACACGTACCCATAGGTATGTAAAAAATAATCTAAGAGTACTAAAATACTGTACGAGGGGGATAGATTACGTCTATTTTAGACAAGAGGTATTTAAGTGGGCCCTTCCTCAGTATTGTGCGCCACCTCTCAACTGGAGATCAAATTAGCTGTTTTTGGCTTCAGAGAAGTGAGTTGAGATTTTAGATTATCACGTATGCGGTATATCAAACCAAGTCACCACGTATCGAAAGGTATATAGGTGTGTTTGAGCAAGGGTGACCAGATAAAAACGCATTGCACGTAGTACGCTTAGAGTCTAGAAACCTTCCCTGTAGGTCATGACTCGAACTTATCGTGGGTATTCCCGGATTGTTTATTGAATGGAACCTTTTGATTGATGAATGTATGTGAATGATGAGATCAGAGTGTATGATTGTCCTCAAGGATCAAAAATGTTATTTTTGAAAATTAAAATGAGTGCACCGACCCAATAAAGAATCCATTCTTTTATAATAATAACCCAGTCCATCCCGATCCAACAATCAGGGTGGACTGGGCCATTTAAATCAAAATGGTAATCAAATTTTCAAAAGGAGAAAAAATAGTTTACAAGAGGAGAATATTTTCCAGAAAAGAATGTTTTCCAAAAGAAGTGTTCTCTAGAAAAAATATTTTCCAAAAAAAATATTTTCCATAAGAACAAGATTTTCTGAAAGGAAAATATTTTCTAAATAAAAAGAAAATTGATATTTTACATGGACCTTGGAAGAGTACTAAAATACCCTTTTGTGTCGAACCAGGATGCTAGTCGTAGGAGATAACCCAATCGATCAGTTAGTCTAAACAAACATCATAGGAATGCACCCTGTAGAGAAGATCAATTTTGGGAGAATCATGTTGAGGAGTGCTCTTTACTTCCACGAGTTTGAAATAGACTGGAACCTCTTACATGCTATGGCTAAGTGATGGAACCCCTATCTTCACATATTCCATATGGGGTATATGCACTTGTGCCCCACTCACGAGGATTATTGTGGCATCATGAGGATATCCACTTCAGGACCTCTAGTCAGGCCCTCATTGAAGATCAGATATTCTGGTGAACTCGCCACAGGACTAAACATTTCCAAGGAAGAAGCCAAGGCCTTAGTTCATAACCTGAGATTGGACTTAGTACCTTTACTGGGCCCGTATCGCTCCTGCAATCATCCTATCAATGTAAAACCCGAAGCCTGGCGAGCCACTAGAGACTACCGATTATGCTTAGGAATCCTAGCCCAATACATACTGACCTCTAATAGTGATGGCCAAACTATCCCTGAGTCCTTCATAGATATAGCCTCTCAACTCTCAAGGAAAGCCAACCCAGTACCCCTTATCCTAGCTGAAACTTTCTCAGGTTTAGATGCCATAAAAAATGGTGAGCGGGAAACTTTCAAAGGAAGCCCTACTTACTCTATAGTTGGCTTTGTGATCATCTCAAAATCGTAGATGTTCCCTTAAACCTCGAATATGGGCCAGAACACTTTTCCAAGAGAAACATGTTAATGCGTCACAACTCAGTCAAAGCTTGGAGCAAATGGTTAGACTCTCACCTTGCTTGTCATATCGATTTTAGGTGCCCTTGGTGGATGACTAATCCCCCTGTTCTAGGAACCAAAGGATCCTACTATGTTCGTCTGATTGGTTTAGAAGAAACATCTTTTTACCATCCTAATCTGATCCCAGAACAGTACGACGTACCTATAGAGTTATCTTTACCTTAGCACAAAGATTTCTTTTCCCCTAAGCCTTTGACTGAAAAGTTAGTACACCTCATTGAGAAAGCTTGGAACAAGCGCACCTTAGGGTATCCAGACGGACCAGCAGAATTCAAAGAGCCAGTTGTTAGAGCCAAGAGGGTCAAGCCTGACAGCAATCCTGATGACCATCAAGACAAAGCCAAGCGTCCATGTAAAAATAGTTCAAGTAAAATTTATTGAAAGGTGTTTTAATAAGAACATATTATTTGTTAATCATTTTTAATAAAACTATCTTTCCTTTTGAATAAATATCTATTTCTTTTTCAAATATTCATTGTGTGAATGGATTAATTAATGGATTGGTGCACAAACCTCAATAAAATGATTTCTCAAAATGTTATCGAGGGGGTAATGCTGAAATTGACTAAATCTACCTTTGATGGGGTCATATAGGATTATCATTGCGCCCAAACTCAAGCGTCCACCTCCTAGTTGGAGTCGTAAGTCCAGTCGGTTAGAACGAACCACAGTACCAAGTCAACAAGCAGAGATGGCGTCAGAATCTGAGCTCACAAAGATCCGTAAGATCTTGGCGGCCTTTGCCAATGATATCAACAATATAAAAGGCAAAGTGAAAATGTTAGAACAGACCTCGGAATCGACGGAAAATCCTCTAGATGACCCAAAAGGAAAAAGGGTAGAAGAGAAACATCCACGTGTAGTCTTCGAACTCGACGGAGATGAAGAGTATGTTAATGAAAATCAGGCGTTATCTAACAGGATATCTCAATTGAAGTCAGCTATGAAAAGTATAAAGGGTATTGATGAAACTGCAGTAAGCATTAAAGCTCTGAACCGCATCCCTAGAATTCATTTGCCAGAGAAGTTTGTGATGCTTGAAATGGACAAGTACAGTGGGACAGGGTGTGTGAAAACACATCTTAAGGTGTATGTTACCAACATGCGCACTATGGGGCTCAGCGACGAACAGATGACATTATTGTTCCAAAGAACTTTATCAGGATCAACATTACGTTGACTAATGTCTCAAGATCCAGTTACTGTGGGTACATGGGAAAACATGTCAAAGGCCTTCTAGCATCAGTATAAGTATAGTACCGAGATTGAGACTTCAAGAAGAGATTTGGAAACAACTAAACAGAAAAATGGGAAGACATTCACTGATTTCATTGGTCGCTAGAGGGCCAAGGCTACTCAAATGTGGGATAGACCTTCGGAGAAGGAACAAGTAGCAATTATCCTAAAGAACCTTTCACAAGGATATGCTCAGCACCTAGTGGCCTAATATCTCCCTACTTTTGAGTCCCTACTACAAGCGGGAAGTCAACTCGAGGATGCATTTGCCTCTGGGGTTCTTTCTAACCCCTCAGATAACAAATCTAAGAAACCATATGTTCCCAAACCTAGTACCAACCACGTCTACATAGCCAACACGTTAGCTACCCCAGCTCAACCCCTATCCTAGACTAATAACCAGGTTCACCCAAGTCAACCTCGAACTCCGCGTAAGTTTACCAATCTAGGGATGAGTCTCACCGTAACGCTTCACAAATTGATGGAAAAAGGGCTTCTTACCCCTATCCAACCCCGACCTTTACCTAATCCCTTGCCAGCTGGACACAATGCTAACTTGTTCTGCGAGTTCCATCAAAACCCTGGCCATCACAAGGATCAATGTATCACCCTGCACCATGCCATTCAAAACCTTATTGACAACAAAAAGGTCAATCCCTAGCCCACCAAATGTCACTACTAATCCACTACCTACTTATCAACCTCCACCAACCCTGAACATGGTTTCTCACACCCCATTACTATTCGACCGTTTCTCTCATCCATCCAGTCCAAGATAAACCGCTTAGTTACCCCCTTGCCGAGATAGCCTTCATTGACGAGGTTTTCACCACAAACTATGAACCATTTGATTTAACCTCAGATGATACGTATTGTTTATCACCGCCTTGCTACAATAGTCCCGCATTCACTAGTTACCTGTTGGCTCAGATGAACCTGAAAAGCACTGTATCTTTGACAAATGAAGATCCATACTTCTTTACTGAAGAAGATGAGCCCTTCCCTCTCTCCTGTGATGAAGTTAAACATATGACTCGAGGGAGAAGAGTTTTTAAGCCACAAGAACTCTGTGTTGATAATCCTGCAGCCCTGGCAAGAAAAGAAGGAGAAGATCCCACTAAGGAAAGCATCGAAAAAGATAACTCCGTGATCAAGTAGTTGAAAAAATCAGGGGCCAATATCTCAGTATGGGGTTTACTCATGACTTCCACTACTCATAGGAAGGCTGTTCTCAAAGCACTAAACATAGCCCAAGTCTCCCTTGATACTTCTCCAGATCAGCTGGCCAGTATAATAGGGGCAACTTACATGGAGAATATCCTATCCTTCTCGGACTCAGATCTCTCAAAAGAAGGGGCAAGCCACACTAAGCCATTGCACATTACAGTTGACTATAACGGGATGAGAGTACCTCTGGTTTTGATCGATAATGGGAGTGCACTGAACGTTTGCTCGCTGAAAACGACTACTTGTCTCGGGTTTAAGGCTGAAGATCTCAAGCCCACTAATCAAGGTGTTAAGGCCTATGATAACACCAAGAGGGATGTACTGGAAATTTTGCACCTTCGATTGTCCACAGGCATAGCTGAATTTCTTGTGCAATTTCAGGTTATCGACATCCAGTCCTCTTTCAATTTACTGTTAGGGAGGCCATGGTTACACCAGATCAAAGCTATCCCTTCCACGCTGCACCAGAAGGTCAAATTTATCAAGGATGGGCTAGTGATTACTCTCCATGGAGATGCTAAAATTATAGGGATTATAAATAATACTGAAGCTAAGGATGAGCCGTTGTTTGAGATTCAACCAAAACAACAGGGAGTAGAGCTCAGTGGGTTCGAGTTTGAAAAGATATGCTCAGTCCAACGGGATCAATCCATGAAAGAATATTTTCCAATGGAAAATACCTCTAATAGCTACATAGCCAATATATTCAAGAAAATGAGATTTTTCCCTAGTATGGGTTTAGAACGCAAGCAGCAAGGTATTAAAGAGGCACCAGTGATTAAAGAGGTCATCGGCACATTCGGACTAGGATATAAGCCTACTAATGAAGATTGGGCCCAATACTAGAAGACAAAACGGGATAAGGCCATTGCAAAAAGGCAAAGGCGCACCACGGATCTCATTAAAATGAAGTCCTATCAAAAGACCCTCAATGGTTATTTTGTGAAAGAGGGAGAAGACTTCCGTTACTGTGGGTTCCCAGAGCCGTTCATTGATCACATCACAGGTACTCGTCTGTCGGGGTTTGAAATCTTTTTTGGCATGGAATGGCCTGAAAAGGAAGCAAGCACAGAAGTTAAAGAGAAGAAAGTTGAAGACTGACAGCTCGATCTAAACTCCCTCAACATCGATCAGCTATTCATTGAAGATCATAGTGTCTTAGTGTTGTTAGTTGAGAAAGGGATCCCAAATCCTCAGTCTGTAATCAAACCCGCTGTTGGGTGTCTCTCAAATTATCATGTAATTAGTCTTGTGTTGCATGTCAAAGCTGGGTCTGTCGGTCCCATTAGTCCTGTTCAGTCTGACATGCCAGTTGAGTCCTTTATTTCTGTTGAGTCGAGTAAGTTAGTTGTTCCTGCTGAGTCAAGTGAGTCTGTCAAGTCTGCAATGAGTCCTGTTACCGCATCTCTTTTTAATGAAATGAAAGAAATTTTTTATTACCCTAAGCGCAATAACAATTTGACTAATAATCTGACTTCGGAGGGAGAATCTTCTGATGAAGAACCTCCTCCTGAAATAATCAAATTACTTGAAAAAGAAAAGAAACGTCGGGCTCAACTTCTAATAGAGGGAGTAGAGGTTATCAACCTCGGAACAAAAGAAAGTCCTCAAGAAATTCGGATAGGGGTCACTTTATCTCCCGATGAACGCAAAGGTATAATAGACTTGCTCAGAAAGTTCAAAGACGTGTTCGCATGGTCTTACGAGGATATGCCGGGGGTAAGCATAGATATTGTTTAACATCGGATTCCGTTATATCCTGATGCTCGTCCAATCAAATAGAAACTTCGACGTATGAAGCCAGAATGGACTCTGAAAATTAAAGAAGAAGTTACGAAGCAAATTAACGCTGGATTTTTGGAAGTAGTAGAATACCCTGAGTGGATTGCTAATGTCGTCCCAATGCAAAAAATGATGGAAAAGTTAGAATGTGTGTGGATTTCAGAGACTTAAATAAAGCAAGCCCAAAGGATAGTTTCCCTTTACCACACATAGATGTTCTAGTGGACAGTACAGCAGGACACGCTTTGTTGTCCTTCATGGATGGCTTTTCGAGGTACAATCAAATAAAAATAGATCATCAAGATATGCAAAAAACATCGTTCATCACACAGTGGGGAACCTTTTGCTACAAAGTTATGCCTTTCGTTTGAAGAATGCTAGAGCTACCTATCAAAGAGCAGCCACGACTTTACTACATGACATGATACACAAGGAAGTCGAAGTCTATGTAGATGATATGATAGTCAAATCTAAGAAACGACTGGGGCATGTTACTGCGTTAAAAAAATTTCTCACAAGGATTCACAAGTACCAACTCCGTCTCAACCCACAGAAATGTGTATTTGTAGTAACTTCTGGGAAATTGTTGGGATTTGTGGTCAGTCAAAGAGGGATCGAACCTGTAACGATTAAAGCTATCCAAGAGATGCCGCCACTTAAGATTGAAAAGCAAATTCGAGGTTTTCTGGGCAGAATCCAGTATGTTAGTAGATTCATCGCTCAACTCACCAATGTCTGCGAACCTATTTTTAAGCTTCTCAAAAAGAATGAACCAACAGTTTGGAACGAGCAATGTCAAAAGGCTTTCGACCAAGTAAGGGAATATCTCTTAAATCCACCTATTTAGGTTTCACCCACACCGGGCGAACCACTTCTTCTTTATCTGTCAGTCACAGAAGAAGCTATGGGATGCATGCTTGCACAGTATGACAAAGATACTCGCAAAGAAAGGGTCATCTACTACATCAGCAAGAAGATGTTAGAGTATGAACAAAAATATTCATCTTTGGAAAAAACTTGCTTAGCACTGGTATGGGCTACTCAGAGACTCCAGTACTATATGCTATCTCATTCAATTATCCTGTTATCTCGGATGGATCTTCTCAAGTACCTTTTCGAGAAGTCGGCATTGACAAGGAGAACCGTGCGATGGTTATTGTTGCTATCAGAGTTTGACATCACGCATGTTACACAAAAGTCTATCAAAGGGAGAGCTGTAGCAGAATACTTGGCAGATCACCCTGTAGATCAATTTCCAGATGAGAACATCTTGCACGTTAAAGAAGAACAGCAGAACCAAACATGGCAATTGTACTTTGATGGAGCCGCTAATCAAAATGGGTATGGAATAGGGGCAGTCCTGTTTTCTCCGGAAGGATGCCACATTCCTATCGCTATTAAATTAGCCTTTTCGAACACCAATAACACGGTTGAATATGAGGCGTGCATCGCGGGACTCGAAGCTGCTTTGAACCTGGGCATTACAGAAATTGAAGTTTTTGGAGATTTAGCCTTGGTTATACATCAGTCATTAGAAGAATGGAAGACTAGGGATGAAAAATTGAAACCTTATCATGAGTATTTGTTAAACTTAGTCAGTAAGTTTAAAGCTATCCTGTTCCAACACTTGTCAAGGGAGGATAACAGATTTGCTGACTCCTTAGCAACTTTATCTTCAATGATCCATTTGCCCCTTGGCATGGAATTAAAGCCAATCACTGTTGAAGTCAAAGACAAACCCGCATACTGTCATCAGATCAACATTGCTACTCAACTACCCGATGGAAAGCTGTGGTACACAGACATTAAAAAGGTGTTGGAAGAACAAGAATTTCCAGAAGAAGCATCGAGGAAGGAACGACAAGCTCTACTAAGATTAGCATCTCAATTCATCCTGTGCGCAGGAAGTTTATACAAAAGGTCTTATGATGGGATTCATTTGTTGTGTGTTGATGAAGATCAAGCTGAACAGATAATGGTTGAACTACACTCAGAAGAATGTGGCCCTCACATGAGTGGGAAAATGTTAGCCAAGAAAATTATGAGGCAAGGGTACTACTGGCCCACGATGGAAACAGATTGTCACCACATCGTCAAGACCTGTCATAAATGCCAAATACATGCGAACCTTATACATGTGCCACCATCTCAATTAGTTGGTCTGACTTTACCATAGCCATTATCAGTTTGGGGAATTGACATTATTGGTAAAATATCGTTTAAGGCATCAAACGGGCATGAATACATTCTAGTTGCCATCGATTATTTTACCAAATGGGTCGAAGATGCCTCTTATGCTGTCCTCACTGCGTCTCGAGTTGCAAAGTTCATTCAAATAAACATCATCAGTCGATACGGGATACCTTCGGAGTTGATCTCTGATAACGGGTCACACTTCAAAGCTGAGGTTATCAAATTGTGTTCAAAGTTCAAAATCTCACACCATAAATCATCTCCTTACCGACCTCAGACTAATGGAGCAGTCGAAGCAACTAATAAGAATATTAAGACTATCCTCAGGAAAATGTGTCAATCACATCGAGATTGGTCAGAAAAATTGTCATTTGCATAATGGGCATATCGATCCTCCACTGGAGCTACTCCCTACTCCTTAGTGTATGGCATGGAAGCAGTCTTGCCAGTTGAAATGGAAATTTCTTCTCTCAGGATCTTATTAGAAAGTCAGTTGTTAGAAGCAGATTGGGTTCGCCAACGGTATGAAGAATTGAATTTGGTCGAAGAAAAATGACCAAAGAACGTTGTACCACGTGCAAGCTTATCAAAGAAGAGTCGTCCGCGCATTTGACAAAAAGATCAAACAAGGCCCGTCACTTACAAGTCGGGGACTTAGTACTCAAAGAGAATCGGGCACCTATCTTTGACCCTAGTGGGAAGTTCAAACCAAATTGGGGAGGTCCGTTCATCGTCAAGGAAATATTACCAGGAAAAGCTGTCAGACTTCAAGATCATGATGAAATCGAATTATTAGAACCAACCAACCTTGACCAAATCAAATGGTACTACATTTAAGGAGGCCATCTTTGACAGAATCAATTCTCATATTACCCAGCTACCTGGTTCAACATATCCTTTCTCAACCCCCTTGCAGTCTTTTCAAAAAGAAAAATTATGCCTTTTTGTCTTTCTCAGCCCGATCACCTAACCTAGGGAAGGGAAGTTTTGAACTACGTTTTGGTCTGATCCAAAAATTCTGGGGTACGTAGGCAACCTGAAAAGTTACTTCAGACCCGACCACATCAAAATAAAAAAAATCTATTTCCCCACACAATAAAAAATCAAGAAAAAAATTAAAAAGAAAAAGAAATCCAAAATGGAGAAGAAAATTTAAGGAAAAAAGAAAACAATTTAAAAGGAAATGCCACACAAGGGGCATTTGGGTTTTTGAGTCTCAAAATTCCTTTCTTTTTATACCCAGTCCTAAGCTTACCTATAAAAGTCCTCCTAAGTACCGTATGAAAAGCCAAGGAAGATAGCAAAGCATGATCAGACAGTAACTCTAGAAGTTCAAAGGAGAAGAAAAAGATAAAAAAATGATGAAGCCTGCTAAGTTGAAAATCCAAAAAGGGCAACTTAGGCAAAAATTAAGGTAAGCTCGCAAGGTTGAAAATCTTAAAGGACAACTTTGGCAACAATCAAAGCCAAGAAAAAAAAAGAAGAAGCTCGCTAGATCGAAAATCCGAAAAGGCGATCTAGGCAAAAGCTAGAGCAAGCTCGATAGATTGAAAACCTAAAAAGGCGATCTAGGCAAAAGTTAGAGCAACAAAAAAAAATAGAAGAAAATCCCAAGCTGAGGATGGTCCGAGTTGAAACATCAGAAGTCCGAATAATCAAGTTCAATACTTAGCTTAAACCAGGCATAAACTAAGAAGCCACAAGTATCTTGTCTACGATCGATCTAAAAATTCTTACTTTCCCAAGTGAACCAAGGAAGATAAGGGTGAATTCTATGATGAGTCTCGAAAGGAAATAATTTTGTTCTCTTGAGTCTGACTCAAAACCTTCAATAAAATTAATCAAAATTAAAAGTTGAGTCTTTATTGCGCTTGTGGTAATCAAATATTTCAAACCTTCATACAAGAGGCATTTTCTTTCTTCTTTAATATAACTTTTTCCCCTTATACTAGGGGCATTTTTTTAATTTTTGCATGATGTGTTCAATTATCTTCAATGCCATGTTCATTGTCAAACTAGGGTCATTTTGTTTTTTAGCAATGTTAATCCTAAAAGATAATGAAAACCCCAAACTTAAGGTTACCCTCTTGATAACAGTTTTTCGAAAAACTTTTGAGGTTCAAAAGAAATAAAAACTCGGGTTTTAAATTCATAAAACTTTTGGATAAAACCTCGAGGTTCAAACAAAAGCACTTTTGATCTCACATAGGAGATAGGGCATACATTCTATCTCAGATCTATTCATTCCCAGATTCAACCCCTCTTTTCCAGATTTCATTTTCAATCATTCTTTCCAGATTTATTCCTTCATTCTCAGTTTTACTTAGCCAGATGCCACCGAGGGTTTTCTCGGAACTATGCTCAGATACTGCCGATGGTTTTCTCGGAACTATGCTTTGTTGCCGCCGAGGGTTTTCTCGAAATTATGCTCAGTTACTGCCGAGGGTTTTCTCGGAATTATGCTCAGATGCCGCAGAGGGTTTTCTCAGAACTATGTTCAATTACCGTCGAGGGTTTTCTCGGAACTATGCTTAGATGCCGTCGAGGGTTTTCTCGAAATTATACTCAGATGCCGCCGAGGGTTTTCTCGGAACTATGCTCAGTTACCGTCGAGGATTTTCCCGAAATTATGCTCAGATGCCGCCGAGGATTTTCTTGGAACTATGCTCAGATGCCGCCGAGGGTTTTCTCAGAATTATGCTCAGTTACCGCCGAGGGTTTTCTCGAAATTATGCTCAGTTACCGCCGAGGGTTTTCTCGGAACTATGCTCAGATGCCACCGAGGGCTTTCTCAAAATTATGCTTAGATGCCGCCGAGGGTTTTCTCTGAATTATGCTCAATTTATGCTCAGTTTATATTTAAATTATGTTCAGTTTATGCTCAGATTATGCTCAAATTATGCTCAGATTTTACTCAGTTCCAACTTAAACTCTTAGATTTTAAATCACACACTTGCACAGTTGTTACATCAGTCAAGAAGAATTTTCTAAAATTCAAGGATCTTACACCGTCAATGAGAGTTTGCGCTCAAGGACCTGATAATTTTTTAGTTCAGGGAGAGTTTTACCCTCAAGGATCCGAACACACCGACGAATTGCTAAATCAGGCTACAAAATGAACTGTCACTAGCTTTGGCATTCGGATATCGCACTATCTACCAAAATAGATTTGCTATCTAATTTGCTTCAACCCTCTGCCAAAGAGGGGCATCTGTAGACACCTCATTTTTGCACTCACCTGATTAATCAACTCGTCAACCCGATCGCAATGGTTCCCAATGATGGTTGTTTATTCCAATGCTTTATTTTGTTACCAGATATGTTTCAGAATTCCGGATGAGGTATCTTGAACTAACAAAATTTTAGAAACCACGCTACGCTAGGAAAATACGACCCCAAAAACATAAAAATCATCATCTTGCAGACCAAAAAGAAGTTTTACGATAAAAATCACTAAAAATGATCAAATTATCAAAATACCCCTAACATCAAAATAACCCTAGAGCCTACGTTACGATTAGGAAAACTCATTCAAATACATAAAACAACAAATCGAAATCAAATAAATCATTTCGCCAATTTTAACAAAATTACAAAAATACCCCTCATAAAGTTCACGATCATTTCACATAAAAAACTTCATCAATGACACAAACTAATATTTTCATTGAATTCCTTACGAAAAATCGATTCTAAAACATCCTAGAACATTAAAAACCGACTTAAAACATGAAAAGTCCTCTCCGGGGGCAAAACGGTAATTTCACAATTTTCATAATTAAAATTTTCAAAATTAATAAATAAAATATTAAATAATTAAAGTGAAACATTAATGAAATTAATTTAAAATTTTGAACTAAAAAAATCGATCAATCGGGTTCTCATGAAAAATTGTTGAGGGTTTGTGAGATATTTCTTTAAGGACCCCTCCATTTGGGGGTCCAAAGAATTAAAGATATAATAGAGGGGGGTTCTCCAAAAATTTAAAGTCAATCAAGCAAGACTAAAGTCAAGGTATTAAAGTCAATCAAGTAAGACTAAAGTCAAAATTAAAGTCAATTAAGCAAGATTAAAGTCAAGATATTAAAAGTCAATCAATTAAGACTAAAGTCACAATATTAAAAGTCAATCAAATAAGACCAAAAGTCAAAATCCTAATAGAGTTCTAATTAAATAATAACTCTATTTAGTAGAGTTCTAACTAAAATACAACTCTACCTAAAACAATTCTAACTAAAATACAACTCTAACTAAAAGAATTCTAATCAAACACTAATGTTATCTAAATCAACCCTTAAAAAATCTATAAATAGGGTTCCTCACACCCTATTTTCGTATCAAATCATAAATCCTAAGAGAAGTAGGTCTAAAAGCCCCCCTAGCCTCCCATAAACCCTAGTTTTGGAGTCCCAACTCCTTACCTAACATCCCTCCTTCGATTTTAGCCTAAAAAACACCTAAAAGCCCTTCCAAAAGACCCTAAAATCCATAATAAACTCGAAGAATCCAGATCAAAAAAGGAAATACCTTGCCTCGGAGATCAGAAATCAAATTCGGAGACAGAACGAAGCAAGGAATACGGTACAAGAAGCAATTTTTGTCGGATCTGAGGGAACAAGGTCTTTGCTATCGGAAAGGTATAATTTCTTACTTTTTTTTATTATCTAGGTTTTTTTTAGCAATGTAACTTATTTGAAAAATTAGTAGAGACCGGCTTTGGCCGGGCGGGGTTGGTACCTAACACCTTCCAACCCCGTAACATGATCCCCGAATTCAATTTTGTTTTCTGTTCTAGATTAGTTCTTTATCCGTTTAGAGTCATTGATTGGTTCTTAGACCGTAATAACTAGGTGGCAACTCCCAAACCTCAAGGGTCAAAAGCGGATCCGCGCACCCCGTGGATCGAGGGCGCTTTCACCTATGCCTTCATTGGTATATGTTTATACCAACATTGGGTTGATTACGTCATTTGTCAAATACTGACAAAAATGAGGAGAACTAATCCCACGTGTATATAAATGTTTCTCTGCATGAAGTGAAGGGGATAATTTCGTCTTCTACAAGTACACGTTGAGGGGGAGCAAAGTCATTTTTCGTTTAGAGTCTTTTGTTTTCTGTAAATATTTATAAAACCCTAATTTTTGGTGTAATATGTCTTTAATCACTCTGGGAAAGTTTCCTAGTCTATGGTCTAAATTAGGTTTTGTCTCATAATTGACAAAGGGGGAGATGTTTAGTACCTCATTTTGTTAATCCTGAGTCTGTAATCATTGGAAAACATGTCCAAGAGACGCGAAGACATATGCAAATACAACTTTGACACATTGATATATAAGCTCTTAGAGATCTACCATTTGTGTTTCAAATCTAATTAGGTGTATAAACCATCCCGACACACCTTAGATAGCTTTGGATATGACCAAATAGGTATACCCTAGACTATTTCAAAGAAATCCCATAACAACCCAATTTTCAGTGAAATTGGTGATATCATCGAGTGCGTTGATGCCACCCCCTGCTACCAAAATAGAAAGCCAAAGTTGAAGTCTGTCGGTGGCAGAACCATGATTTTGTCAGTGCTACTCTCGGTATCCAACTATCATATTTTTTATCATTGCCCATCTGACAGTGCTAGAGACATAACTAAAGGGGCCACCGACAGAGAGTCGCTGCCCAACACATTTCTATATATTTGAAGCCTCTAGCTTCATTTGGGTTTGATCAAAACAGCTTGAGTAAGCTCCCTATCACTTGTACACCCTTAAGTGCCTCACCCAACATTGAATACACATTGGTAGAGTTTGAGTCTTCAACACTCATGCCAAGCCTTCAAGTTTGATCCATCATTACTTTCTTCCTTCATTTTGCACATATTGGTATACTCTTGGAGCAATGAGCGAAAGCTGATAAAAGAAGTGAAGACTCAAGAACCCGAAGAATTCAAGAACATCGATTGGCATATAATTTGTATTGAGTGAGTCCTTGTATTTTATTTTACAATTCTAAACCTTCTAAAAAGAGTTTCTTGATTTTGTGTTGTCAAAAACCAAGCATTTTCTTGTGTCTAGGACTCAAGAAAAATGACATGGTTATGAGTTACCGAGGCACAAAACTTAGATTTTTTAGTGATGAGTTGCCTCTTTCAAACTTGAAGGTTATGAGATTTAGCCTAAGATAAACTTCCATGTACGATTAGAGGAGAGCCAAAAATCGTCTTGATTAGTAAACACTAAGTACGCTTGTGTTGGTAACCTTGGGAGTGGATGTAGGCACATTGCCGAACCACTATAAATCTTGTGTCTCCTGCATCATTAACATATCCGCAATTTATACACTTTGAATGTATGTATGTCATGAATGAAAATGCCATGAATGACATATGATGAATGCTTAATCAATTGTGTATGTACTTTGTAATTGCACATCTAGACCTTGAGCAAAAATTAGGACTTGGTGAATAAACTTAGGAGAGCATATAGTTAAACATTTTATTTCCTAAGTATAAATTAAAAGAATTTTCAATTTGTCCTATCCACCCCCTCCCCCTCGGACTAGGCACGATCAAAGCTATTAATTTCAATTTGAGCCTGTGACCAGATCAAATTATTTATTCTTTTTCTCATATGTGCATACTCCTAAAATGTTCAAACGCCATTTTTGTAATGTGTTGTTAAAGGCCCTTAAAGGTTAAGGGCATTTTTGGTGTTTCATTAAGTATTTTATTTGGGTAAATTTAAATCCTTAAAAGAAGAATTTATTGAGGGGGCTTCATACCTGAATTCTTTTTAACCAAATAAAAAAATCAAATTTTATAGGATTTGCTAAAATTGTCCTCTCCTAATTTTAACAAATTTTTAAAATCCAAAATTTGGTTTTAAAAAATTTAAAAGGATTTAGGATATCTTATAAGATAAGAAATCTTCATGGATTATGCCTAGTCTTTAGGATTTTCAAAATTCAATTTAAAAAAAAAAAAAAGTCTTTAAATAGAGGAGGACATCTCTATAAAAAAATAATACAAAAAGAAAGAAAAGTCTTTGGATTTTACACACAAGAGACTGTCTAAAGAGTTTGAGGGATACAAGTTTGAATCAAGAAAAAATCAAGAAAGGGTAGATCTTTGATAAAAAGCAAAGTCACTGAGTTTTGAAGATCATTCGACTTTGATCTTTTCTTCATCATCATCGGGTACTTCAAGAGGTAAATTTTTCCTTCTACCTAGAATTAAATTGATTGATGGTTTATGTTAAAGGGCGATATTAAAAAGATTCAGATATATCCGTTTTTCCGTTGAAATTAATTTTTCAAACCTATTTTTTCCAATCCTCCCATGACCCAATTGTCAGAAAATTCCCATCATTGTCAACTAATAGCAATGGAAGTAAGACTATTGATTGCTGCATAGGCCTTGACCAACCAAAAATTGTTGACATAAACTAATAATATGCACTCAAGGAAGTTTGGGTAACAAGTGATGCATGAATAAACTCTTGCCTTAGGTTTTGGGGCATGCAATGGACTATCCAAATAAGATGAAATCTCCCAAGATAACATCAAATGATTGTGTTTCGATGTGTTATTTCAAAATAACTGAATCTGATATATTAAGGATCAACAATTAGGGATATACAAAATACTTTCATCGTGTAGCAAACGTTAGAACCATAGATCTTTACTCCTAGGGATACACAACTATACATATTTATGGGGATGTGTCTTAATTCCATATTTTGTCAATTACAAAACATATGTTGAGTGTCGGATCAATTTACCACAGAAGACTAATGAAGACACCAATAAAACTACTCAACCGCACGTGCCTCGACAAAAATCTCTAATGTATGTACACAAAACCTAAAAGGTAATGAGACCACCCAAGACCTTTTTCCAACATTTAGATGAGTGAGAGGTCGACCCATAGTGATTAGGGAAACTCATTCTCTGACCCGTTATCTCATCGAACTTTTTTGGAATCGAAAACGGTCACAGAGAGGACATCAAAGATTTGACCACCCTAAACCCATTTTTTGTCCTTAGTGTTTTATAGGCGGCATGATATAGGTAATATCTGGCATGACATTAGATATTTGACCACCCTAAACCCATTTTTTGTCCTTGGTGTTTTATAGGTGGCATGATATAGGTAATATCTAGCACACTTTCGAATCATTTCGGCATCGACCTTCCTAAAAGCTCAATTTGACCCGAAAAAGTAAAAAGGGTATCTCGGGAATAAAAAATGGTCACAGATGGGACATTAGAGATTTGACCACCCTAAAATAATTTTATTTCCTTGATGCTTTACAAGTAGAATTATATAGGTAATATCTAGCACACCTTCGAACCGTTTCAGCACTGGCCTTCTTGAAAACTCGATTTGACCCGAAAAGGTAAAAAGGATATTTCGACAATAAAATATTATCACAAAGCGGACATTAGATATTTGACCACCCTAAACTCATTTTCTATAATTTTTGTTTTATAGATAACATTATATAGATAATATCTAGCACACCTTCGAACCATTTCAGCACCAGCCTTCCCGAAAACTAGATTTGACCCAAAAAGGTAAAAAAGGTATTTTGGTCATTTTACCCATTTATTCCATGATTTAACCCTTGATGTCAGTTTGGAGATATTCTGCATAGTACGATCTATCATATCTCCGAACGACATGAGAAATGAACTTACCGTTTGAAAAATATGGCCAAAATACCCCCCAATGCCATTTCTATAATTTTCACGGTGGCACTGTTCATCAAGCACGGTGGAACCGATAGCAATTGCCATTTGGCCACAGTGGGACAATTTTGGAACACGGTTCCATCGTGAAAGTCGTTGGAGCTTCGAAAATGACATTAAAAAGGTATTTTTGCCTCATTTCTCACTTGGATTTGATCCCTAGAGAACTTGTGATCCCCCCTCTCCCATCTAGAGAACTTTTTCTATACTTTGGAATGTCCAAACCTTAGTTAAAACTCCATTCAGCCTATGACCTTCCTTTGGATCAAACCCTAGAGAAGATTATCTCTCCTCTCTCCACACTTTGAGAGTCTTCTTTATTCTCATGAGAGTCAAACTTAAGTGAACCCCTTCAACCTTCCTAGACTTCTCATTTGATTCCTCTCCAACCATCAAACCTCACCTTACACACATGTTGGTACATTCATGGATAAAAGATTAAAAGAAGATAATGGTAGGAGTAATCACAAGGAACTGACGAACTTGAAAGCTTAATTGGAAAATCCAACTGCCGAAACGTACTTGTGAGATCAAGGACTCGAAGAACTCAAGATCTCCATTGGTGAACCTTATAGAGTTGAGTGAGTCTTTGAATTTGTTTTTAGTTTTAAAAATATATGTGAGTGGTTATTTGATTTAGCCCTCCAAAACCAAGCTCTTGTTAAAATTGAGGATTCTTGACAAGAGTAGAGGTTTGTGACTTTTTGAGGAACAAAACTCACAATTTTGAGAGGACCCGTTCTCTCGATCTTAAGATTTTAGAATTTAGCCTATGTATAAAAATTCTATGTAAAAGGTTTGAGGTGAACCATAAACATCTTTGATAGTGAACACCAGTTTCCTAGATAGGAGCCTTAGGAGTGGATGCAGGCACGTTATCGGACCACTATAAAATACTTGTCTCGTGTTTGTGAAAATGCCTCTAGCAATTTATACTTAGATGAATGAACACTATGCTATGTATGTCATGCCATGAATGTTTAGATTCTAAGTGAACTTCAATTGCATTGCAAACTAGAGATTAGTCGTGAGAATGGATGTAAGCATATTGTCGATCCATTAGATGTCTTATGTCTTGTGCATGTTTTTATAATTCCATAATTTACACTTGAATGTTTTGAATGTCATCAGATGCCATGAATGTCGAATAGGTAAATCGTATTTGACTGTACCATTGAATGACATGATTAAATGAATGTTTAAATTTCAAATGTATTTTCATTAAATGCAAATTAAAGACATGAGTGCAAAATCGAAGTTAGGTGAATGACTTAGAACATATAGTCAAATTATCAATTTAAGTTGATATTGGATAAATCAAAAAAAAATTAATTATCCTATTCCCCCCTCTAGGACTAGATATGGTACGAAGCACGTATTTTCAATTGGTATCAGAGTGGTTACTCTTGATAGGCTTAACATCCTAAAATTGATCTCAAGACTTTGAACCATGTCTAAATCCGACAATGGTCATCCTCTAAACCTCCATCTATCCATCAACTCAATTATGCATATTGATAAATTAGGATGGTGATCTTCATCAATTCCCTTGAGTTGTGATTTTTTAATCTTAATAGAGGAAGGGTATGAGCCATCCAAATAATTAAAAATCGATAGTTTTCATAATATGAGAATACTAAATTCTATACACGGTGGCATTACCCCAAGTGTGCTCAAACATATTGACACATAATTGTCGACTAAACAAGCTTGGCTTCCTTAAAAACTTACGTTGTCAAAACTTCAAACTTCAAATGTTAACAAATTATTTTGAGAACATTAGGATGGCTTAAAATAATTTTGTCTGAGAACTTTATGCAAAACTTAGAGACTGTTGTATCTCCATGTACTTCCTAAGATAGCTTGTTTCGGAAGGAAAAATTTACACGAAAATTCTTAGGTCCCTTCCTAAGAGGTTTGCTCATTCCAAGATGTGAACTATGAGTATTAAAGAACTCATTGGATTGCTCACCATGGTTGAGCTCCATCTTGAAGGTCTTCCCTAAAAGCGGTAGACAGTGGTCCTGATTCTCTTCTTCAAAACTATCCTCTAAATAGGTAAATTCCATATCATCTCTTTCCTTCTCGCAAACTCATGATAAAACTATCCTTGAAGAAAATAGTGAGAGTGACCTAGATGTTGAGGATATGATTTTTATGAGGAAAAATTTTGTCCATATGAAAAAAGGATCACATCGCTTTAGTAAAACGAGTTATCCTGATCATGAAAGGCAATCCATTGGTAAATCTCCATTTATGTCAAATGATGATACTGAATGCTATCATTGTGGAAAAATTGGCCATTTTACCACAGTTTATTTCTCGTTGCCTAGAACAATCCATTTTCAAATATTTAGGTTCGATGGAACAATTGGCTGCACAATATACATGGGTTGACTCAAATGAGTCGAAGGGTGTTGAACAAGCATTTTCAAATTTTGAAAACTATAACACCTCAGGATCCATATGGTATCCACCACGGTCTCCACCCCTTTTGTGGATGAAGTTGAGGATAAACAAACATTGGCAAATCAATCTTCTCCTCAAATAACCTATTTTTTTAATAAGAAGAATGAGGAAGGCATCGACAACTTCTCTAGATAAATTGGTAACATTAAAATTGAACACAATACTATTTACTCCAAAACTTCCCTAATCTCTATTGATATATCTTCAATGGTAAAGTAAAAGTTGCATGGGTCAAGATAGCTCATTTACAGAAAGTTGAATCATCTGTGGAGTAAGAAGAGTCATCCATGTCCAAAAAGGTAATGAATTCTTCACCTCCTAAAGTGGACAATTTTGTAAGGGCCTTATTCAAGATCAAAATCACAAAAAGAAAGTAAGTCCCCCACTTAAAACTCACCAAGGAAGGTAAAATCTAAGTTTTATAGATAAATCCCTTCTCCTCCTAAAAATAATTTCTTATCCCGAAAATCAATTTTAAACTGAAAAGTTAAATCTAGGGATAATCAGTACCTCGTGATTTACACCCTTCATATGGTGAGAAATTTCACACAATGGTAATTGGATAGTGGTCATTCCAAACATAAGACAAGTGACCAAACCTAGTTCAATCACTTGGTAGAGTTTAATGGAGGCTCTATCATATTTGGTGATAGTTGTATCTCTAGGATTGTTGGGTGTGGCACGGTCAGTGGGTCGGGGATTCCCAAGGTTGAAACTGTCCTCTATGTGGATGTGTTGAAATATAACCTTCTCAACATATCTCAAATATACGACAAAGAACAATCGGTGAGTTTCAATCGCAAGGTGTGTGAGATCTCATATATTAATGAAAAATTGACCATGAGAGGTTTTCGCACATCCGATGACTGTTATGTTATTGAAGACACCAAAAAATCCACCATTCTATGTGTGAGCAATATGGCTCATGTTGACGAGGTCCAGGTTTGGCTTCAACATCTTGACCATGTTCACTACATGAATTTGTCTCGACATGCTTCAAAAAGCATTAGTCAAAGGGTTGTCCAAACTGGGCAATAAAGCTAGAAATGTCCGTGGGAAGGGCCATATTGGTAAAAAAATTCGTAGTACCCACAAAAAGATAAACACTCTAGCTACCTCAAATCCTATAGAATTATTTTACATGGATCTTGTGGATCCCACAAGAGTTCAAATTCTAAGAAGTGAAAGATATTTTTTTTGTAGTAGTTGTTGATCATTCTGACTCTGTTGGGTTGTATTCTTGAAGGATAAATTGGATACATTTGATGGATTCAAGAATGTCGTTAAGTAACTTCAAATAGAAAAAGAGTCCGTTGTTAGACGAATCTGAAGTGATCATGGTGGTGAGTTTGAGAATAGTCAGTCCACTTAACTCTGTAATAATTACATGTTTTGAAAAAAATTCTCAGCCCTAAAGATCCCTTAGCATTATGGAGTTGCTGAGAGGATCAACTCTGTTCTACAGGAAATGGCTTGTTATGTTTCATAGTAAGATTTTTGAGCCAAGGTTGTAAACACTGCCTGATACCTTATTCCTTTATATATCTTAGAGCAAGGTTGATTAACAATCGATGAACTGTGGAACAACTTTCCTCCCAGTATCAAGTTTTTCAAGGTCTTTAACAATAAATATTATACTCTTTAGAGACCATGAAAACCTGGGAAATGTTAACTTGAGAAATGGCAAGGCTATATGTTGATATATTCATAGTGGTTTTTATCAAGTTTCCAATCAGAGAACTTATTCCATTCAATAGTCCATCAATGTTGTGGTTGACGATTAACCAACGAATGACATACGTTCTACTAATTCGACGATAAATGATAAGGAAATATTTTTGATCTCCTTCCCGTCGTCATCCCCGTCTCTCGTGCCAAAACTTCACTACTATTGGAAACATTCACTCTTAAGCCCAAAAACTCCCAAGTTGATCCAAATTGGTAAATTTGTGTGAGCAGTAGGTGTTATTCTTCCAAAATTATGTTCTATTGTTTCAACAAGTTTCTTTAGGAAAATTTGGGATCATAAACCCATATTTGTTCTAAAATAGACTCATTCGAGGAATAAAAAGATTTTTTGTTCCTCGACATAAAACTTGGTTTGAGTTTGAGACTCTCGAGTATGTGTACTTTTATTGGTATATCTGAGGTTCAGATATCATTTTCGTGAATTTCTTCTTTTTAGAAATTTTTACACTGTTGGAGTCAGTGTAGTCACATTGTCCAGAAATCCATCTCATTTCAAGAGTATGTTGTTTATTGGTAAAATTAGATACATGTATCCTCATACTGTTCTTAAAATGATACCATTTAAGGATGATGATGCCTCATTGCTTCTTGTCAACCATTGCCCAGTAAACATACACATGTTGGACAATCTTTGACTCTTAGTTTTTGCACCAACCTTGTAAATCTTGAGTGGAAACCATTTTTTTCATTTATTGATATATTTGAAGATTTCAAGCCTCTTTGCTCTGAGTAAAAAAATTAATCGAATGCTCATGTGCACCACGAAACTTGGTTGATCCACCAAATTTGACAGATATTTGAGTACCTAGACTCATTCTATGTGTTCATAGACAAACTCGAGTTTTTGACTTCTTTGTGTGTAAGCACATGCTTCCGGGCTATGTCGGTAACAAAATTCACTGTTGCTTGAACATTCTAAAACTTATGGCAACTGGTACATTTGTGTTCTTAGACCCTTCATAAGTTATTTCTCGCGCCATTGTCACCTTCATTGGTCAATTTTTACGAATTTTTTTTCTTTTACATTTTTAAACAAATCCAGTCGAGGCACATTTTGATAAAATTCTTCCAGTCTTATCGAAACAGAGTTGGGGGGGGGCGTACAATACCTTTTTCTCTAAATAAACACCTTAGGAAACTTTAAAAAAATTATAAAAATATATTTTGAAAATTTTTGTCTCTCCACGGTGGGAACGTGCCCAAGCACGGCAGATCACGGTGGAACCGTGCTACAGTCACGGTTGGGACCATGCTAGTACCTTCAAAACTGTGATTTGAGTCACTTTTGATCCCCTCATGTGTTTTGTTCGCCTCTTGGACTCCCAAACTTGATTCTTCTACATTTATTTCTCATATTTCAAATTATTTGGTAAGCATAATAACCAAATGTGGTCACGTGGCACAATTCATATGATGTTTTAGCTGCCTCGTGTGAGTATTCATATTGTTATTTTTTTAAATCTTCTCACACATTTATCATGCTACAATTACTATGCTTTTATTTGCATACTTTATTATCTTGTTATCATATTATGCCAATGTTTCAATAGTTAAATCATTTTGGCAATTATTTTTCTCACAATTGTTCCTTTATAGTAAAATCTTTTACAACTGTTTCGTGCGCAATGGATCGATTATTTGCATATCATTTATCTTGTGCACACTCATTTGCATGTTCTGATATTTTTTTATTTAGTTATATATTTCATGTGTCATTTATCATGGCAAGCTCATGTTTAATAGTCATACTAAAGATTGTTCCTTTATAGTAAAATCTTTTACAACTGTTTCGTGCGCAATGGATCGATTATTTGCATATCATTTATCTTGTGCACGCTCATTTGCATGTTCTGATATTTTTTTATTTAGTTATATATTTCATGTGTCATTTATCATGCCAAGCTCATGTTTAATAGTCATACTATATTTGGCATGTCTATATGTGCTTCCGTCATGCATCTCGCTCTGATAGTTATATTAATTGTGTGTATGTATCTTATATTCCCCTGTGCTTATTGAAATATATTTTCTATCGACATTGGGTTGATTACACCCTTTGTCAAATACTGACAAAAAGGGGGAGAATGTTGTTTCCACCCGAGTGTACTGTCTCAATTAACTTTTACAGGTAAAACATTCAGGGGGAACAATACCAAAGGGGAAGCAAAACAGTTAAAAGCTTAGGTTTTTATTTTTAAACACTTTTGGAAGATTCAAATCAGGTGTAAGTCGTGTTGGTCATTCTAGGAATGTTTCCCAGTTTGCTTGGTCTAAATTTAGGATTTTGTCTTGTAATTGACAAAGGGGGAGATTGCTAATTTCATATTTTGTCAATTACAAGACATATGTTGAGTGTCGGATCGATTTACCATTGAAGACTAATGAAGACTCTGGTAAAGTTGCTCAATCGCACGTGACACGACAAAAACCTCCAATGTGTGCACACAAAGTCCAAAAGGTAATGAAACCACCCAAGACCTTTTCCCAACATTTAGATGAGTGATAGGTCAACCGTTAGTGATTAGGAAAACTTGTTCTTCGACTCGTTCTCTCATCGGACTTTTCAAGAATCGAAAATGGTCACAGAGGGACATTAGAGATTTGACAATCCTAAACCCATTTTTTGTCCTTGGTGCTTTATAGGTGGCATGAAATAGGTAACATCTAGCACACCTTCAAACTGTTTCAGTACCGCCTTTCCCGAAAGCTCGATTTGACTCAAAAAGGTAAAAAGGGTATTTCGAAAACTGAAAATGGTCACAAAGGGGACATTAGAGATTTGACCAGTATAAAACCATTTTATGTCCTTGGTGCTTTATAGGTAGCATGATATAGGTAATATCTAGTACACCTTCGAACCATTTCGGTACTGGCCTTCCTGAAAGCTCAATTTGACCCGAAAAGGTAAAAAGGGTATTTCGAAAATCGAAAAAAGTCACAGATGGGACATTAGAGATTTGACCACCTTAAACCCATTTTTTTTCCTTGGTATTTTTTAGGTGGTATTATATAAGTAATATCTAGCACACCTTCGAATCATTTCGGCATCGACCTTCCAAAAAGTTCAATTTGACCCAAAAAGGTAAAAAAGGTATTTTGGTTATTTCACCTATTTATTCCATGATCCAACCCTTGATGAAAGTTTGGGGATGTTCTACATAGTAAGATCTATCATTTTCCCCAATGACATGCAAAACAGACTTATCGTTTGAAAGATATAGCCAAAATACCCCCCAATGGTATTTCTGTAATTTTCACAGTGACACTGTTCATCAAGCACGGTGGAACTGGTAGTAATTGCCATTTGGGCACGATGGGACACCTTTGGAGCACAATTCTACCATGAGAGCCGTTGGAGCTTCGAAAATGACTTTAAAAAGGCATTTTTGGCTCATTTCTCACTTGGATTTGATTCCTAGTAACTTGTGTTCTCCCCCCTCCCATCTAGATAGCTTTCTCTACACTTTGGAATGTCCAAACCTTAATTGAAACTCCATTCAATACATGCCCTTCCTTTAGATCAAACCCTAGAGAAGATTGTCTCTCCTCTCTCCACACTTTGAGAGCCTAACTTAGGTGAACCTCTTCAACCTTCCTAGACTTCTCACTTGATCACTCTCCAACCATCAAACCTCACCTTACACACACATTGGTACATTCATGGAGCAAGGTGCAAAACAAGATAATGGTTGGAGTAATCACAAGGAGCCAAAAACTCGAAAGCTTGATTGGAAGATCCAACCGTCAAGACATACTTGTGAGCTTAAGGACTCGAAGAACTCAAGATCTCCATTGGTAAATCTTATAGAGTTGAGTGAGTCTTTGAATTTATTTTTATTTAAAAAACATATGTAAGTCGTTACTTGGTTCAGCTCTCAAAAACCAAGCTCTTGTTAGAATCGAGGATTCTTGATAAGAGTAGAAGTTCGTGAGTTTTAGAGGAATAAAACTCACAATTTCTAAAAGATGTATTCTCTCGATATTAAGGTTTTAGAATTTAACCTATGTATAAAAATTCTATGTAAAAGGTTTGAGGTGAACTATAAACCTCTTTGATATTAAACACCAATTTCCTAGGTAGGAACCTTAGGAGTGGATGTAGGCACGTTGTCGAACCACAATAAAATGCTTGCCTCATGTTTGTGAAAATGCCTTTATCAATTTATACTTAGATGAATGAACACTATGCTATATATGTGCCATGAATGTTTAGATTCTAAGTGAATTTCAATTGCATTGCAAACTAGAGATTAACCATGAGAATGAATGTAGGCATATTGTCTATCCATTAGATGTCTTATGTCTTGTGCATATTTTCATACTTTTATAATTTACACTTGAATGTTTTGAATGTCATGAGATGCCATGAATGTTGAATAGGTAAATCGCATTTGAATGTGCCATTGAATGACATAGTTAAATAAATGTTTAAATTTTAAATGTATTTTCATTAAATGCAAATTAGAGACATAAGTACAAAATCGAGGCTAGGTGAATGACTTAGAACATATAGTCAAATTATCAATTTAAGTTGAAATTGGATAAATTGAAAGAAATTTTAATTATCCTATTCAGCCCCCCATCTAGGACTAGATAAGGTACGAAGCACGTATTTTCAATGTGCAAATGTGTATCCCAAGGCATAAATTCTATGGTTCTAGCACATGCCACAACAGGAGAGTATTTTAAGTATGCCACGTGGGGGAATCAGATTATCACAACTCTTTTTTAAAGATAATTTTTGTCGACATATTTAAATTGCATCATGTTGGAGCAACGTTGAAATTGACATCGTTTGGGACATTGGTGTCAGAAAACCATAGATGCTTCTCACTCGTATCTCAATGAAAAGAATCTATGGCTCTATAAACACATCCACATTAGCAATGTCTGAATTGATGTCAATTTCAATGTTGCTTTAGCATTTTCCATTTAAGTTCTTCTCTTTAAAAAAAAAATTTGTATTGCTTCTTCAAACCTAATTAAAACCATTAATCTAAAGGGCTAAGGTGTCCTTTGCGTCAATGTGACAGGCCACATGACGCAAATGATGTTGAATCAATTTGTGCATTGCAAAAGGTTTGACTTACTTTGAATCAGATAGAAAAGAGTTGGGATCCAGAACGGTGTCTCGTACCTAACGAAGGTCAGATGGCAATCCCATTTTATGCCACATGGTATTTTTGGGGACCCACTGACCATATGGATATTTGGTCCATCCCTTGATAAATCTACACACAAAAGATTAGTTTGGTTGGCGATGTGCATCTATTGATAATAGCATTGTCTTAAGAATGATTTATAATCATTAGATTTAAAATCTTTTGCAAGAGCTTACTTCTAGTGGATGCAAGTTATCAAATCTATGATTTTTGGTATGTAGGTTCACCAAGGGATGAACCACATATCCATACGGTCAGTGGATCCCAAAAATACCACATGGCATAAAATGGGGTGCCACCTAACCTTGATTAGGTACGGGACACTGTTTTATATCCCTACTCATAAAAAAATCCTGGTCAAACTAGATTCTGTGGTGTATGGTTACAATTCGAAAATTCGATTTTTAAGCAAAAGAAAAATGATTTTCTAACTAGACAATCTTCACTCAGTCAATACTCGACTGACGTGGCATGGACACGAAACCATAGATCTTTTCCTTGGGATACACAATTGCACATCATTTATGGAGATGTGCAGTTTTGTATCCCGAGGAAAAAGATCTTTGTTTCTGTGTCCATGCCACGTCAACCAAGTATTGACAGAGTGAAGACTTTCTAGTTAGAAAATCAGCACTAAAATTAAAATGCCCACCAAATCCGAATGATTTTTTTCTCACACAACGCAACAACTGTTTGACATACGAGGCAAATGACATCAACAATAAAAAGCAAATTTCTCTCTTCTGTGTCTTTTGCCCACAAATTTCAATTTTGAGATTTAAAATCTTAAAATGAGTCATTGAAACCACATGGATTATCACATTGTCAATCTAACGCCATAGCCTTCTAGCTTTTGACAAAACTCATATTAAAAATAAAATTAAATGTTTTTTGAGCTTGATCTATTGAATTGAAATTGGACGGCCACTGAGTACCCAAACTTCAAATAAAAAATCAATAGTGAAAAATAAAGTTTTTCTTTTTTTTTCACTTTTTAAAGTTTGTAGAATTTCATCCTCTACAACCCCGTGTCATCGAATCATGTTTTTGAATGCCACAAGGTGATCTAATTAGAAAATATTTCCATTTTTCACCATTGTAGGAGAGAGAAATTTCTTCTCTTATTGCTTATGTCATTTGTGCCACAAGTCAAATGGTTGTTGGAAGCACAAAAAAAAAAAAAAAGCACTCACCCCGCAAGATTCCTCACGAATGATTTTTTTGCTCACAACCGAACAACCATTTCACACGTGGCACAAATGATATCAGCAATAAAGAGAAAACATATTATCAATCTAACGCCACAATCTTCTTGATACATGGAATTGAAAATGGACTGCTACGGAGTACCCAAACTTAAAATTTCAACAATGAAAAATAAAGTTTTTTTTTTTTTCATTTTATTTGAAGTTCATCCTCTACAGCCCCGTGGCGTCGGATCATGTTTTTGAATGCCACAAGGTGATCATATTAGGAAATTCCTGTTGGAAAATGTTGAAGTATCATTGAAATTGACATTGTTTGGGACATTATTGATGTGGATGTGTCTATAGAACTATAGATGATTTTCATTGAGATACGAGTGAGAAGCATATATGGTTCTGTGCACACCAATGTCCCAGGCGATGTCAATTTCAATGTTACTCCAACATGAGTCATTTCCATTTTCCCCCTTATTGGAGAGGAATTTTAACTCTTATTACTAATGTCATTTGTGCTACATGTCAGAGAGTTATGTATCTTGAGACGTACAGATCTACGGTTCCCAAACTTGCCCACATCAAAGAGTTGATTAAATATGCCACTTAGCGAATGATATTATCACGACTCATAAAAGTAGCATTAGCGGATGAGTTGTGATAATATGACTTGCCAGGTGGCATACTCAATCAACTCCCTAGCGTGGACAAGTTCAAAATCGTAGATCTTTACATCTCGAGATACATGATTCATTTTAGATACATTTTTTATGGGGACGTGCAATTATGTATTTTGAGGCAACTGAATATCCTGAAGCGTACAAATCTACGATTCCCAAATTTGTCCACATCAGAGAGTCAGTTGAGTATGCCACTTGGCGAGTCATATTGTCAGGACTCTTAGCAGATAATTAGTTGTGCTGTCGTAATTAATGAGAGCTGCTATTACGCACCAACTTTTACTAAATGTCACACCAATTCCTATGCAATGCACTAAAGAATTTCACACGGTGTGGCAACAGTGACTCTCTAAATGATAGGATGTTAAAATTTTCTTTAAAAAGGAAAAAAAAAAAGAAAAAAAGAGAAGCGCATATACCCTTGTCTCAACCTTTCGGCAATTTTCCACTATCTTACGCTATGTTTGGATTAAGGGAAGGGAAGGGAAGAGAAACTCATTAAGGGAAGGGAAGGGAAGGGCAGAGAAGACTAGTTTCTCTTCACCCTGTTTGGATTGAAAGAGAAGAGAAGAGAAAAAGTCAAATTTCTTCTGTTTGGTTAGGATTCATAAGAGAAGAGAAGAGAAATTATTATTGTCAAATGACTATTATACCCTTCATAGTCTAAAAAACAAAATTCTACTTGTACGATGATATAAAATATAAACAACCAAACGTTCAAGATCAATTTGATGGGTACCTTTCGTTTGAATGCTTATAAATGAGAGTTTCTATTGCCACATCCACTTTTACTAAGAACATCCTAAGCAAAAGTTGGTGTGGCAATAGAATCTCTCTAATATAAGGATTTTGTTAACAAGTGTCCTAAGGGAACACGTAGAAATCCCTTATATTAGAGATGGATTTCTAGTTACACTTTCGAATGACTCATGACAGAACATATGATCATGATCATTTCAATGCGAGATCCAACAATTGAGGTTTATAAGTGTCCCAGTAACACACATAACAAAGACACTTATCTTGAGGATAAATTTCAACCATTGGATTTTATATTTAAATGGTTTGGATCATGTGTTTTTTCCATGGGTCACCAGATCCTAACCCAATTATAAAACTTTAAATTCATGAATAATTGAGATGGATTCAAATTATTAAAATAAAAATAAATAAATAAAAGTGTAACTTTCCCTCATATATTGGAGAAGATTTGATAATCTGAAATAAGTGATTAACAACCCATAACCACTTGATATGATTACAACAAAACTGTTACTTTGGCACCCTCGAGTAATCATCACATGTTCCTTTGGATTTAATACATTATAATCAGATAAATATTCCATTTTAAGAAAAGGTCTTGGCCTTAAATGGTTGAAACTTGAAATTGATTACAAGATTTGTTGGTTTCAGTGGATCAATGACGTTGAATTTGGATCAATATTTGCTACAGTAATATATGCTTGTTTTTTAGTTAAGAGTAGTTGTTCCACTCAAAAAAAAAAAATTATTTGAGGAATAGAAATTTTGCAAGGTAAAGCGTTATAAAACCATAGAAGTGACTCAATCAATTTTAATGTGACTTTGAAGAGTTTGGAATATTTGGAAGAAAAAAAATATATGCTCAAGAGGATTTCATCTCAAGACTTTGGCCAGTGAAATGCCTTGCCCCGTGCCCTAAGAAGTAATCTTCTCACGGAGCAATGACTAATGAAATGCCTCACCACACACCCAAGCATTTAAATGTTTGCTCCCCACCCTCTTTGTTAGACCTAGCCAATGACTTAACTTGGGTTTAGCTCGACTTATTGAGCTCTCACAAGAACCAAAAACGTTCGTCTCACATTCTTTGCCTCTTAACATTAAATGGATGTTAAGAATCTTCCGGAAAACAAACTTAAGGTGCTTGTTTAGGTCTGTAAGAATAGTAAAAGAGGTAGAGGATAACATGATACAATTAACTTGAATGCATAGGAGAATGGGTCTCCATTGACAATTTGTGTTTGAGGACATTTTATCAAAAAACCAACTACTAACAGAGATGAGATCAGGGGTAAAATAAGGATTCACAAAATCAAAAACTACTATTTTATCAAGAAATTTTAAATTAACTCTAGTAAGAGAAAAAAAATTTGTTTGGACATATCCAAAGAAAACCAATAATAACACACACGCAAGCAATAAAGGATATTTGAAGTTTTAGTAAATAATTATATAATGACAAAAACATAGATTTATAATCAAATTTTATTATCATTTTATAAAGAAGCCACTTCATGTTGTTTTAAAATATGTACGAAAAAGTATTGTTCTCAAAGGCATAAAATACCAGAATAAAGAAATTAAATAAAACTATATATGTGTAGAATAAGAATTCTGCCTAATATTTAACGATTTACTTATGCACAAAAAGGTATAAAATACAAAATATTTTCTAATTTCCTCTTTTGACATTTCTCACAAATTGACAACAAGTGAAACCCTATAACTCTGAGAGAAACAAAGTTGCTCATTTGTGGCGACTCAAATAAGTGAAATCGCCTCGACGCCCGGCCGTCCACTAAATAGCGGATAGGGGTCCGATCTACGTATCTCGGGGATTTTAAAAGAATAGGGAGTCGCCACCTAGTTTAAGTCTAGGAACCAAAATTAACTCCAAATGGATATGGGTCGTTCCACGGATCAGAGAGATGGGTAAGGGATCAGGTTACGGGTTTCGGAAGGTGTTAGGCACCAAACCCGTCCGATCGAGATGATTGGTCTCTACTATGATCTAAAATTAACCTATGGTCAACGAGATAAGACTAGGGTCAAGACCATGGTCCAATCATCATCATCAGTTTATTGCCTAGTTTGCCAAATGAATCTTATGGTTAAGATAATTGCATAGATTCTCGAATTTCGCATAAAAGGAATCCCACAATTTAATAAGGCTTACGTGGCACCAAAAATTAATTAGTCAATTCAGTCACATTTTGAATAATATAAAATCAATTTTTAATGCCACGTATGCAACATTAGTGAATTGGCTCATTGACGACATTTTATCAAAGAAATTCGATTTTTTTGAATCACCACGTGCATTAAAATCAGTGAGTTGACTCACATATTTTTTATCAAAGAAATTTAATTTTTGAAATGCCACGTGCATTAAAATCAGTGAGTTGACTCACATATTTTTTATCAAAGAAATTCAATTTTTGAAATGCCATATGTATTAAATCGGTGAGTTAATCACGTGCCTAATTTTAAAATAAAATCAATTCAAATTTTCAATGTCCCAAAAATCAGCGAGTCGACTCACAATTTGTTAATCAAAAGAATCCTAATTTTTTTGGAATCGCCACGTGTATTAAATCGATGATTTAACCCACGTGCCTAATTTAAAAATAAAATCGATTCAAATTTTCAATATCTCCAAAATCAGCGAGTCGACTCGCAATTTGTTAATCAAAAGAATCCTAATTTTTTTGGAATCGTCACGTGTATTAAATCGATGATTTAACCTACGTGCCTAATTTTAAAAAAAAAATCAATTCAAATTTTCAATATCCCCAAAATCAGCGAGTCGACTCGTAATTTGTTAATAAAAAGAATCCTAATTTTTTTTGAAATCGTCACGTGTATTAAATCGATGATTTAACCCACGTGCCTAATTTTTTTTTTAAATTCGATTCAAATTTTCAATGTTCCCAAAATCAACGAGTCGACTCGCAATTTTTATTGTGAAAATCGATTTTTTATCTTTATCTTTCGTGTACACAAATAATTTTTATTGAGTAGATCAACATTAATGAGTTAACCCAATAACATCAAAAATCAGCGAATCGACTCAATAGACATCAACAATCAATGAACCGGTCCACTAACTTGAAAATAACGAGTTGGCCCAATCAATCTATCAACAAAAATGGTCGAATTGATCAACTAATTTTTCGAAAAATTAAAGATTGCCATTAATACCACGTATACCCCCAAAATCAACGGATTAATTCGAACGCATAAAAATGTGAAATCAAGAATCAATAATAATAAAAATAAACTAAAAATAAAAATAAAAAATAAAAAAAATAAACAAATGAATAAATAAAATAACTTACCTTCACCAAATAATTTTGGATGCGTGGATTCCTTCAAAAAGAAATCGAAAAAGCTTGTAACGCGCAATGATGTTGGATTAGGAGGAGATGATGACCGTTGTGGGGTGTCCAATAAATCAAGGAAGGAGCGTTATTGCTGAGTAAATGATGCCAAAGAGAGAAAGAAACTGCTATTATTATTTTTTATGGAGAGAAAGAGTATTGGAGAGAAGTTATAGGATTAATGGAGATACAAAAATAGGCAGCAAGATAGGTGAAATTGGAGCTTTAATGGAGATACAAAAATGGACAATAAACTAAGTAAAATTGGAGCTTTAATGGAGACACAGAAATGGATAGCAAGATAGGTGAAATTGAAGCTTTAATGGGGACATAGAAATGGGCAGCAAACTAGAAGAAATTAAAGCTTTAATGGAGACTCAAAAATGGACAGCAAACAAAGTGAAGTTGGAGTTTTAATGGAGACACAAAAATGGACAGCAAACTAGACGAAATTGAAACTTTAATGGAGACTCAAAAATAGGCATCAAACTAGCACTACAAAATAAACGGTCTTCACCGGCGTTTTTAAATCGCCGCCATATGCCACGAAAGCGTCGGTATTATTTATCAATGGCGGTTAGGATTTAGCTGGCAATTATGACGTGGAGGAAAGTTATAGCGGCGGTTATAAAACCGCTAGTAATGATATATTTTTTGCAGCGGTTTTTAGACCCATTTACCGGCGGTTACAAAGTACCGATAAACTTTTTTTATACACGTGTATTTTGATATTAGTGGCGTTTATGAACGGTCGGAAATACATAATATCAACGGCGCTTTTTAGAAACCGCCACTTAAATAGTGTATTAGAGGCTCTTCAAAAATTGTCGCTAATATAGGATATTAACGGCATTTATTAGTAATCGCTGCTAAAGCATGAATTAGAAGGCGCTTTCCTGAACCGCCGGTAATACATAATATTAACGACATTTCCCTGAAACCACTGGTAAATCATACATTTAGAGGCACTTTCTAAACCGCCGGTAATAAAATTACAATTCAAAAAAAAAAATTCCTATAAAAAATTCGTATAAGAAGCACTTTCTACCAATTTCTGCTTATTTTTGCAATAAACTAATGACACTAGTAACATGGAAGCAATAAACAACATAACCCACCAGCACCAAAAGTTCCCCGTGGAAGCAAAACCATGGGCACTCAGTATTTCTAAACACTATATCAACTACTCATTTGCTGAAAAATTGTTAAAAACAGGAGTAGCATCTGTGTCGATGAGCTCCAAATTCTTATCGAAGAATCAATCTTCATCCTCAAAAGCTTTGATTGTCATTGATCCTGTTATGGCTTCGGCAAGATGGTTTGCTAACATAGATTTAGTTGTGCCATTGATCCGCATCAATTCTTTTGCAGTAGTAAGAACATTAACAACTGACCCAATAATAAGAACATTAACAACTAAAACTATCAATTTTTTTTACCCAAAATGAACAGTTGATTTTTCAATGAATTATTGGTCGAATGAATAATAGATGTCACAATTACCTATCAAAAAACACTAATTAAAATTATTATTTCTTAGAAGGTTTTGACTTGTGCCTGTAATTTTGTCCGAGACATTCTGAAACAAATTGAGACATCACAATACAATCTATACAAAATGAAATATTGAACAAAACATTCAATTCACGGCTTGTACAGTCTTGAAATGTTCAAAACCGATACATCTTGGATGATACATTTCGAGATGGTACGATATTTTGAACCTTGGATAAAATGGTGAAAGGAAGTTAATTCAACATACAAAAGATCATACAAAAGATTATGAACTGAAACATGTACACTAATTATATAAACATGCCATGTTCAATCAGAAAAAAGTTTTCTTAAATTTCAACCACAATCAACACAATAGAAACAAATTGTGGATATGATGAAATAATAATAATAATAATATAATAATAATAATAATAATAATAGAAATATAAAATAGAAATGAAAGATGGACCAACCAATTGTCTTTCATTAACTGAAGAAATGTTGCCGCTTGGAGCAGCAACCAGAGAAAGTTCCCATCCAGAAGGATCTAGTTCTTTTGCTTGAATAGAAGAGTCAAAGGGTGCAGACGCATCTGCATGTATGGAATTTCCTTTGTTTTGTAAATAATAAAAAAAAAAAAAAAAAAACGTAAATGACTGTTGAAAAAACTAAAAACGATAAAAGAAGAGAACAGTGAGCATGGCTTACTAGATGGAACTATGGCTAGAGCCAGTGGATTACTGTCCTCTATTATGAACTATGGCTAGAGCCAGTGGATTACTGTCCTCTATTATGGATGCATTGGGAGTTATAGAAGCATTTAATCCCTACACAATAAGTAGAAAAAAGAAAAATGAAATGGGAGCACATGCAGCAAAATAGATGTTAGCTGAAATAATAATGCTCTTTCAAGACCAAGAGGCTTACGAGTAGATCTCCAACATCCAAGTAGTTCCTGAATCAGCATATGCACATGTTACTACCTTTGATATGAGAAAATACGATTGAAATTACAGAGATGAAGAAGATTTATTAAATAGATGGGATGTTTATATCACGTGTAATGTATTTTAACCATTGTAGAACAACAACAAAAAAACAAAAAAGAAATTATATGAGATATTCCAATTCCAATCCAATGGTGTCGACATTTTTTATACTAGAAGCAATTAAATCTGGGTACTCCATCTAATTAATTAAATTAGAAAGAGAGTAGCCAAAGCCATGTTGTTGATTGGTGATATGTGAGAACAGCAACAACAAGAGTGAGTTTGAAGCAATAAAAAAGATAGGATGAGATTATGGATACCTTTGTGGATGAATGAATGGCTATGGTCTTCACTCCCTCACACTATCATATATCCTCTACTCTTCCTCCTCTTACCTTACAATTCCTTTGTTCATGATTGTATTAGACATGGGCCAAGTGTGTCACTGTTTCCATGTGTGGATAAGAAAAAATAAAACCCCAATAAAATCTACTACAAGTGAAATATTTCTGAAATTACAAGTATACAACTACGGGCCAAGTGTGTCACTGTTTCCATGTGTGACTTCTTTCCTTCCTCACTAATTCCAGTCACCTAGACAGTTACATGGACAGAAAAAAATTCTAATTTTTTTTATTTTATTTGTCTACCGTCCTAAAAGTTCTAAATTCAGTCCTACCATACTAATCTCAACCATCTCCTTTCTCTACAACTCAACACAATCACAGGTGAAAACCCATATGAAATCTTGGGTTTCATTCAATGTAAAGGAGATGATAAATTTATATAAACCCAATACAAAAATCAGCCCAACCCTTTCTTCAAGAACCTAGAAGAAGAAACCAAAAGACATTATATATCAAGTTGAAAGACATTATATATCTTCAAGTACTATGATCTCCATCATAGTACTTTGGCTGAAAATTAAAGACAGACATCTGAATAATATATCAGTAGTTTATTCACATTCCTAATATTAACAGATGTATTATTTAAAGATGGTTCATAAAACATCTTCCAATCTACGGATGCAAAAGAAAGTGCATTAGTAACATAAAAGATCAAGACAGGGAATGGACACTCAAAACAAATGTAAGAAAAAAAACAGTGTGAGCTCCTTATATTCAAGTCAATAATATGGTAGATCTACATTCTGAGTATATTAATTTGTTTTAGAGCAAAGGAAGCTTGGATCTGGGTTTAAGCAGATGTTATCTTAAACATAGGGAAAGTAAAGGACCAAGACAACAAAAAAGGCATCTCCTATTATAAAATGGCTCATTGGGTAATAGAACCAGGACTCATTGTTTAAGGTTTCTGATGATCCTGAGTTGGATAGCCCAATCCAAGGTCAAACAAGCAAGGGGAGATTCCAAAAATAAAATCAAATACTCAAACCTAGTTTGAATTTTGAACAAATTATCCATGGTTGAATTTTACAAACTCTACCAACAAAATCTCTACTTTTAGTTTGAAAGAGACATCTAATAGCTAAAGATTGCCAAAGTTAGTTTTATGTAGGCTTACCCAAAACCGCAAGCACTCTCCAATTAACAAAAAGTCCCAATATATAAGCCAGCATAATCTCAATCTCGATCTCGATTGTGACAGAGAGCTATATAGAAAGAAAACAGAGAGATCAAACTTGTTCGATTTGAAGTATTACTCATTATTAGTATAATTTAGTCCCTGTGTCACCCTAGAGCATTACTCAAAAGCTTACTATGTAGGAGATTACACCCACACCAAATCCTTTTAACAACCTTACCTCTTGTATCCCACATACAGAAACCAAGAATCCTACACACAATTGGTAAATTAAAAGTAGTTAAGAATCCTACAATAATCTAACAGTAGTCAATTTATCATATGGCTTGTTGGATCAAGAAACACTACCTGAAGTTGGGAGATCCTTCCTCTCAAATCTGCTTTCATAGTTGTTGGAATAGTTGCCGAGTCCACACAACTTCTTAGAGAAGCTACTTTTTGGCGTGGAGAAAAAATATAATTCAAAATTTGATTCTCAGATTCGGAGAAAGCATGCTGTGGATTTGGGATAATTCTTCAAAGTGAAGAGATGATAGAACTCTTAACAGCTGTTTGATTAATGTTATGTGAGTCAATCATAACCAACTAACATAACCAACTAACACGAGAGCAGATGGTTCCCCAAGTTTGAAGATGAGTGTGCAACGACAACGGATAAAGAATGCAACTCCTTTTCCTTCCAAATAACAGAATGCTTTTAAAAAGTAATCAGCATCCCAGTGAATCTCTTTTGTAAAAATTTGGATTTATATGTACTAACTACCCTCAATCACCATCACCAGGGAGATACCATGACATGAAGTCAGGATAGGATAGGTAAACGCATTACAAGTAAGAGTGCGTAAAACATACTTTCCCATATCAGGCAGAGTGCTCTTGAAAGCTGATCCAATACACTGTCAAGGTTTGACTGAATGAACTCTTACCAAGCATACTTGTTTACTAGCATGTCACAAGAAAAAGAGAAATATATGGAAAAAGTAGCATAAAAGAAATGGTTTGAAATATAAGAAAAGACAAAAGAAAAAAAAAATGAAAGGATGAAGAAGGTAAGCTCCCTCCAAAACTTTTGAGAAGTTTGTCAGGCGTTAGCCGCAACTTCATCATCCTCCTCTTGTGTCACACCTGCACATGCTCCTGCTCCCGCACCCTGTGCCTGCTTCTGGAACTGTTCGGCGAGCCTTCTAAGGTTGTCCAAGTTATCTGGCCCTGAAGAAAATAAATTAAAATAAAAAAGAACGCCAAATGTCATCATTATCACACTTGACCCCGATGTTCTTGAGGGGTATATCATGAGCCTCAATTTGCACATAGGTTCACCAACCATCCATTTCAGGTGTGCATCAACCCCTAAGTTCCCCAATAGAATTACACTAGGCAAGGGCATCTTCTTTGGGGTTTAAGAGGGTAAAAGAGAAAAGACAATTATCCCAAGAAAGATGACCAAGACCATAATCAATCACATTCATTCAACCTAGAACTTCAAGAAAAAACAACAAGGTTTAAGCTAAAACACAAAGTGCTCACAATTGAAGCACAACATGCACTTCAACCCATCCATTTACTGATAACTTCTTTTTTTTTTTTGGATAGGTAAATGCAAGATATATTAAATGTGGCTGGATGACCAACAAAAAGAGTACAGAATAAGACACTCAAACAACAAACAGCAAACAGCAACAAAGCTAAATAACAGACCCACTCCCATCTCCCCATGAAGTCTTCAAAGAAGACTTCTTTGAACTCAATGAACACCTTACACCAAAAGAAAAGAAAACCTTTGATGGACATGATAATGCTCTCAAAATAAGTCTCATTTCCTTCAAACATGCGACGATTCCTCTCTTTCCAAACACCCTAACATACAACAAAAAGCAAAATAGGCCATGATATGTGTTTAGCCTGCAAGAATGAAGTACCTAGCTAAGCCCATCTAAGCCTCGAAGAGACCTTTCACCGTACAAGGATAGCAACCAATAACGCCAAAGAGATCCTAGAAGTACATCCAAATCTCTCGAACGAACAAGCAATGAAATAACAGATGCCTGACTGACTCTTATCCCACCTACACATAATGCAAAATATCAGAGTACAAAGCCCCCCCTTCCTCCTCTGGATAAGACTATCCAATGGCAGAATGCACTCCCAAAAAAGGACCACATAAAGAATGAAACCTTCGACGGGACTTTTAGTCCCTAAATCGCAACAGCTGGGAAGACTACCCTGTTGTCCTCCTGTAAAGCCCCATAGAAAGATTTGTCCGAGAACAGTCCATCCTTAGCCCCCTTCAAAATCCACATGTCAACAGATAATCTGGACTCTAGAGTATATACATAACTTTAACACTCAAAACACCTAAATAATAGCCACGCACTGCATTGCTTCTTGATTAACCTTTTCTATTACAAGAAGTGCAATGCACAATGCTTTCACAAATAATCTACTAGATTATTCAAAGATCAGCCCCATTTAGTATTTCTAACACATAATTCTGCAAATACAATCTATTAATCTTTACTCTACTAACCTGGGACCATATAAACTTGCTGCTATCATCTGTCACAACCACTCCCTTCTTGTGCAACTCTGAGGTGGCATCAACATCCATGACAATAGCACCACCACCTTGCTGTAAGAAATAATATACGAAAAAAAAAAGCCAGAAAAATGCTTGGACATGACAACTTGTGTGTCTCAGGCTTATCAGACCACAAAACTACAAACCAGAAATTCTAATTATAGGAACTCAGGTAACATAGCTCACAACTGTACTAGATTAGAAACGAAAACATCTGCTAGCACCATACCTTGTCAAGTGTACTTTCATTTTCTTCCTGTAGCATATCAAACTGCAATTAGATAGCAAAACCATAAAATAAGGAAACCTTACAAGAATATCATTTCTGAGTGACCATGCTATATCTAAGTTTAACGATTAAAGCTTAATCAAAATAGAAGCAAAAAATTTATATACCTCATCTTGAAGATCAGGAGCTGAAAGTTGATTGCCATTTTCTCACATATTCAAATTCCCTAAATCTGAAGGCATCCTGCATACTAATGGAAAAAATATAAAAGAGATAAATGATCTATTACCAAGCAAAGGCAGCTACATAGTTGGTTGATTTCTCTACACTATTATATTCATAATCATACCTCAATGGTGGCATTAATCAACATACCAATAAGCTATATATTATGACTCAATTACAATGAGTGCCTGAAATGAAGCATTAAACAAAATATATTGTTTTTACCAAGCTTTCAAAATTTTGGACAAGGATGAAACCATTTCAAGCTTAAACATTGTAAACAATATATTATTACTGATATACAAGAACCCCACACTTTGTTAGATGACCGCAATTTTTTTCAGGAGAAGGCTCATGATGATGATGATAAACAATACAATATGTTAGCTATATGGTAGCATAAAAAGTCATCTTTAAAACACTATATTATCAAAGGTGTGTCTCCACATGCACACACATGTGCAAATATCTGATAAACCACCAATTAAAACACATCAAATATGACAAACCATTGACACTAGAAGTATTAATATAAACCCAAATAAATAAGGACTTTTCTAGCCTTAACCCAAGGTTGAGGCTCTCCATTAAAGCTTTGATACCGGAATCGTGCATCGTTTTCAGCTTTCCTACCTGCCCTCGAAGATCTTCAGTAGCCTACAAAACATACTAGAAGAAACAATTATAAGTCTAAATACTCCAAGTGGACATCTAATTTTCTTAAAAAAAAAGTGTACACTTTACCTCCGCCTTTGTAGAAACATTTGCAAATGCATATTTTCCTCCACTTCTTTAAGTTGTCGTTCCTACTGTATCATGGAAGTTGCAATTGTCTTATGCAAGACCTCAAGTTGCGTAGTCAATTGAGACTGAAATTATTGGATAAGGGTTCTGTTTCCATCTTCTAGTTTATCCTTGCAATCTACAAACCAACCACAAATCGTAAAAGTCCCTCGTGTCGCAGCCCACACGGTAAGACATAAAAAACCCCTAGAGGTCGTGGGTTCAAGTCCAACTTAGACATAAAAAATGATTTTCTAAGTGAAATCGAAGTTATGACAACAAATGTAAATGAACAAATAGAGTCGAAGTAGTAAGAGAAGAGACGAATAAGCAAGTAACACCATTAAACTATCATAACATTATGGATGTTCTAAACTATCATACTTAGATATTTCAAAGTTATAGTTACCTCTCCAAAAGCCTTGCACCATTGAAAGTGCCCTCGATCCGTGGGGTGCACGGATCCGCTTTTGACCCTTGAGGTTTGGGAGTCGCCACCTAGTTTAGGTCTAGGAACCATAAATGACTCTACAATGGATAAAACAGAACTAATCTACATAAAAATCTGAATCCGGGGATCATGTTACGGGGTTGGAAGGTGTTAGGCACCAACCCCGCCCGGCCAATGCCGGTCTCTACTTATCCCAAATTGATCTACATTGCTAATGATAAAACCTAGATTAAAAAAATAATAAAAAAACCTTACCTTCGATCTGCAAAAGCACTATTCCCTCAGATCTGAAAAACAGTTCCTTGTACCGTACTCCTTGCTTCGTTTTGTCTCCGGATCTGATTTTTGATCTCCGAGGCAAGGTGTCTCCTTCTTGGATCTGAATGCTTTGAATTTGTGATGGATTTTTGAGATGTTTTTGGAAGGTTTTTGGGTGTTTTTTAGGCTAAAATAGGAGTAGGGATGTTAGGGAAGGAGTTAGGGCTCCAAAATTAGGGTTTTGGAGGGGTTGTGGAGGCTTCTTCACCTACTTTTTCTAGGGTTTTTTCTTTGATACGAAAATAGGGTGTGGAGGCTCCTATTTATAAAGTTTTTAGAAGTATTTAGGGTTTGATTAGGGTTTCTTTTTAGGGTTTCAATTAGGGTTTTGACTTAGTCTTTAGGGTTTTAGGGTTTTGACTTTAGTCTTATGAGATTGACTTGATTAGTTTTAGATTAGGGTTTGGATTTAGGGTTTTGACCTTAGTCTTATGAGATTGACTTGATTAGTTTAGATTAGGGTTTTGATTTAGGGTTTTGACCTTAGTCTTATGAGATTGACTCGATTAGTACCTTGACTTCAGTCTTGCTTGATTGACTTTAATTTTGACTTCAGTCTCACTTGATTGACTTTAATACCTTGACTTCAGTCTTGCTTGATTTACTTTTAATTTTTGGAGAACCCTCTTTTATTATATCTTTAATTCTTTGAACCCCCAAATGGAGGGGTCCTTAAAAAATATCCCACGAACCCTCAACAATTTTGCCTGAGAGTCCAATTAATCGATTTTTTAGGTTCAACTTTTTAAATTAATTTCATTAATGTTTCACTTTAATTATTTAATGTTTTATTTATTAATTTCGAATTTTTTAATTATGAAATTGTGAAATTACCGTTTTGCCCTCGGAGAGGATTTTTTACGTTTTAAGTCATTTTTCAATGTTCCAGGATGTTTGGAATCAGTTTTTCGTAAGGAATTCAATGGGAATGTTGGGTTTTGTCATTTATGAAGTTTTTTATATGAAATGATCGTGAACTTTATGAGGGTATTTTCGTAATTTTGTCAAATTTTTGTGAAAATTGGCGAAGTGGTTTACTTGGTTTCGATTTGTTGTTTTATGTGTTTGAACGGATTTTCCTAAGCATAATGTAGGCTCTAAGGTTGTTTTGAGGTTAGGGGTATTTTGGTAATTTAATCATTTTTTGTGATTTTTATCGTGAAGCTTCTTTTTGGTTTGCAAGATGATGATTTCTATGTTTCTGAGGTCGTATTTTCCTAGCGTAGCGTGGTTTCTAAGTTTTGTCAGTTCGAGATACCTCATCCGGATTTCTGAAACATATCTGGTAACAAAATAAAGTATTGGAATAGACATCCATCATTGGGAACCTTTGCGATCGGGTTGACGACTTGATTAATCAGGCGGATGCAAAAATGGGGTGTCTACAACCATCAATAGTTTACGATAGAAATTTCAGCTCCAACAGTCATCCGGGCTTGGGACCATCCTTTTCCCTCCTCCTCTATCCGGGCTTGGGACCGGCAATGTAAAACATATAATTTTACATTGGCGGAGTTAAAAAGGGGTTGGTTAACAAAAAAAAATAGGTATAAAAGAAATCATAAAACATACGTAGGTAAAAAAGTCTATGTAGTGATCGATTTCATGCAAACAACTTGCATACAACAAAGATGAGATGCCATACCTACTGATTTGCTGAATCTTCCAATCCATTTCATCTATTTAGGTTAGTAATAGAAACAATCCCAATTTTTAATATTTACAAACCATTATCATAAGTTTTCCATAAGTAAGCAAACTAACAAAATCATAAGTTTATCTTAAAAATAAGTATCACAAACCATCATCCAAAACACAACATTCACTTAATAAAACTAACTAACTCAAAAGTTTTTCTGACAAAAGAACGCATCAAATCAATCATCTGGCGGCTGTGTCGATGAGTCCGATGGAGTTGGGAACGTACAACCCGGTGGAGTTGGGAACGTGCCGCCAAACTATAATAAACATAAACATATCAGATTATCAGATATATTATATTTATATATATATATATAAGCTTATAAATATAAATTTTTACTTACACATCGTGATAGGTTCATAACCATCTGTGCGAGATTATCAAACTCAACTTTATCAGCTTGTCTTCGTCGTTCGGCTTCATCCTTATCAGTCTGTCTAAGCCGTTCGGCCTCAATCCTATCGGCTTCTCTAAGCCGCTCAAACTCAATCCTATCGGCTTTTCTAAGCTGCTCAGCCTTAATCCTATCAACCTCTCTCTGTTTCTCTATTTCACTCCTAGCCATCTCGAGCTGATGCTCCAAGGATGACCTCTCATTCTCGCGTTCCGACCTCTCACCAGCCAAATTCTCTTCTAATGTTCTTATCTTCTCTCTCAACATGGTCATCTCTTCATTGTTCATGGAAGATGATGAGTCTTGACTAGATGATGACCCCCACAACTTTGTGGGAGTCGGACCCAACCCAAATCCACGAATACGACCAGGTCTCTCTGCACCAATGACCTAACTAAATACATCATTAGGTCCACTTGTATCCTTTGACCCTTCTGCTAAATTTTCGAGTATTTCTTGCATCTCGTTCTACAAAAAAGTGATTAATGTAAATTTTATAATTACTATATATTTTTTTGGAGTTCTATAAAATAATGTAATTGCACTTACTATTTTGGTAGCAGCATCTTCATCAACAGGCACCCCATTTTTATGAGAATGGGTCGTTATCCACATTTCAGCTCTGCTGGGGGGTATGCCAGTGCCATTTTTATCTTCCTATTAATACATTGATGAGAAAATAATAGCTAATCACATGATTATATTAAAAGAACAATGATAATGAACTAAATATTATTATAGTTTATAATACCTCTTCATGACGAAAACAAGCAAAGCTCTTTGAACCAGACGTATGTAGCATTGTTTGCTGCGAGCGATTTTTCTTATTTGTCTCACTTCGACGCTATATTAAGGACAAACAATTAATAAAAATTACATATGCAATGGTAACAAATTTGAAATATTAAACATGTACCTTTCCTAACTCAGAATTCCAATAATCTATGAGTGCTGCCCATTGCTCAATAGGAACACCATCGGGACAATGCTCATATCGGGTTGCATCATCATCGTACACATCGTAAATAGTACGTTTAAGACCACACTTGTAGTCCTTCCATTTCCTACCCATTGTTTTCATGATAAACGGGCGATTCTTTATCATAATTTCAAATTTTTCCTATATATATCAACATGCCAATCAAATATTATATCATTCTAAAAGTTTTCAATAAAGACAAAATAAAAATGTATTATTATTATGTTAGAAATATTTTACCTACCAATAACATTTGCCATGCGCGTTCTTTGTCTTCCTTATCGATCTTTCTCCACGATTGAATATCTAACCGAAACATACGTGGATCTCGAGCTATAACCCCACAAAAATTAGACATCTTTGATACATGCTTTCCAAATGGTTGTTTAGCATGATCAAATTGTACTTTTAGTCTCTTATTTAGTGGGAGAGAAAATAAGCTCAAGCACCTTGTTGGACCCCTTCTTTTCTTGGTGGTGGATCTAGATGAGCCCCCACCAGTCTCGTTCTGTGATGGATATAACTCATCCTCTGAAGGGTCCATCTAAGACATGCAATAAACAAAAGAGTTAGCACACAATAAATTATATAGAAAATAAACTAAATAATTAGTAATCATTTCTAACCAAATAAACATACCAATTAACATTCTAAGTTTCGATTGATTGTGAAACCCTTACAAGCAACAAATTTAATTTCAATAACTCAAATTACCAGACAAATAAGAAAACTCCAACCTTCAAAAAGTGTACCGAATACAAGTTGGGTATCTTTAAATATCAAATTACCAAAAATATAACAAGTCCCATAAAACTTAACCCTTAATTATTAACCAAAAATAAAAAAATTCCTCCATAAATTTCTTGAAACCCGTATAAGCATACCCAAATCAAGATTCTACACACAAACCCAGCATCCAAGCAACAATTATGCTAAAGAAATCCATAGTTCTATAAAGAAAAATGAACACAAGTCATATATAAAAAAATTATTTCAATAATACCCAATACAAGTTGGGTATATTTCAAGATCAAATTATCAGAAACGAACAAATCCCATAAACTTAATCATTAATTATTAATCTAAAATCAAAAAATTCCTCCATAAATTTTCTGAAACCTGTATAAGCATATCCAATTCAAGATCTACACAAAACCTAGCATCCAAGTAACAATTTTACCAAAGAAATCCATAGTTCTATAAAGAAAAAAGAATAAAAACTCCAAAATTAATGAAAAAATCTGGTTTAATAATACCCCATACAAGTTGGGTATCTTTCCAATAAATCAATTTCTCACTATGAGAAGAAATAGAGGTTAGCTGTATATATACATGGGAGTGGTTCAGCAGCCCTAAAGTTTGCCACACATTGTGCCAAACATTTTTTTAAAAATGGGTTAGAAGTTTTGGGATGAGCTGATTTTTTGTGAGGATAATCTCTATGATGAGTAGATCATCTTCACCAAAAATCAGTCAATTCCAATACTTCTAACCCCATCAAAAGTGATTTACACAAATTGGATGGTCCACGATTCTTCAACTTGTAAACTAGGATTAGAAGTTTCAAAATGAGTTGATTTTTGGTGAGGATGATCTCTTCACCGTAGAGATCATCCTCACAAAAAATCAGCCTATTCCAAAACTTCAAATCACATCAAAAGTGATTTGCAAAAAATATTTGACAAACTTTAGGGCTGCCGAACCGCTCCCTATATATATATATATATATGGGTCCCATTCAATGGCTAACTTTTTGGCAAAACATTTTTCAAAACATGAGTTAGAAGTTTTGGAATGGGCTGATTTTTTATGAGGATGATCTCTATGGTGAGGAGATCATCATCACCAAAAATCAGCCCATTTTAAAACTTCTAATTCATGTTTTGAAAAATGTTTTGCCAAAAAGTTAGCCATTGAACGGGACCCTTATATATATATATATATATATATATATATATATATATATATATATATATATATATATATATATATATTTGCTTATCGTGGGGTATGCCCACCCTTCGGTGAGACTAATCCTAGTCACACACACACAGCCCCCCTTCAAAAGTCCTACACGCAATTGGTATTTTAACATCCCTATTGAAAATGCTCTTAGGACGACTTACCTCTATGGTCTTTAGAGCCAATTTAATGCTTAACCACCATCTTAGCCAAAGAGAGGTACAACCATCCTCATTAGAGCTAATTTATTGCTCAACCAATTGTCAACTCATTAACAATCTTTTTCTCAACTTTTCATCCCTATTTTTCTATTATACCTACTCTTTTCAAAAGTGAGTTCACTAAGTTCAGATTGGGCAATTATCCAGATATGGTATAAATAATATTATTTGATTTTTTTCACCAAAATCCATCATCTTCAATCACCCAAAAACATCCTATCTAGATATTAGAATAAAATAAAATTTTGAGATTGAATAGTAAAAATATTATACTATTCAACGACTAATCAATAAATCACTTCTTAATTTATAGATTCACAATTTAATCGATTGATCCCTCATTCAGAGAATTTTACAAACTTTTCAAAAAACAAAGAAAGCACGAATCTTGTAAACATTTCCAGAAGATATGCCCCTTTATTGATCAACAATTTGTATAATTATCACATATAAGACTACTGTCAACAACATCCCTACCATCTATTTGGACTTATTCTATTATTTTCCTTATTACAATCATATAAAATACAACCAAAATTAGAAATAGATCAAATACCCAAAAAAAAAATAAACAAAAATCAAAAAATTCCTCCATAAATTTTCTGAAACCTCTATAAGTATATCCAAATCCAGATTCTACACAAAATCTAGCATCCAAGTAACACTTTTACCTAAAAAATCAATAGTTCAATAAAGAAAAAGAACAAAAACTCCAAAATTCATGAAAAAATTAGCATTCAAGATGAAAATAAATGAGATTTATCAAAGTAAATAAGGTTTTTAAAAAAAAATCTTTACAAACCTCAAATCTATAGACCTTGTACGTCTTTTGTAGGGATGAAAACTGTAACAAAGACGATTTCCCAAAAACGATGAGAGATTTGGAGTAAGGGCAAGAGAATGAGATAGAAAGAGAGAGTCCTGATAAAATAACCGCAACAAGTTGAGCTCTACGACTTTTGTAGGGATGAAAACTGTAACAAAGACGATTTCCCAAAAACGATGAGAGATTTGGAGTTAGGGCAAGAGAGTGAGATAGATAGAGAGAGTGCGGGAAGGAGATGATATGAAATCGTGGGAGACGTACAGTGAAAGAGGGAGAGAGGAAACAAAAATGAAATATTGGCGCCAAAAGATTGGTGATTCATCGACGATTTCTCAAAAACGCTGTCGATGTTGCTGTGTTGGCGACGGTTCACGGCAAAATCGCCTCTAAAAATGATTTTTTCTAGTTAAATAGAATTGGGTGGCGTTAGCAAAAGTTGGTGTGGCACTAAAAACTCTCTTATTTTACCCAAATGAGTTGAGATTCAACTCTATGTAAGACTGTCAACGGATGCTTATCGGTTCGGATGCAGAAATATCTAAATTCAAATCCAAATTTTTTATCTAATATTCGAATTCGAATTCAAATCAGATAATATACAATAATTTCATTATTAAAAATAATTATTATATATTATATTATTTATTTAAAAAATTAATCAAATAAAATAATATATATTATATATTATTTCGATTCGGATATTATCGGATTCGAAATGCTAACATCCGAATCCACATCCGATAAGGATTCGAATATATAAAACTGAATTTAAATTCAATATCATAAATTTTCGGATAATATCCAATTTTTTGAATTCGAATTTTCTTCTATCCATTCACACCCCTAATTCAATGTACATCTAAACCGATTTAGATACAAGTTTTTTTATATTTATTTCAACCGATTTAATCAACATGAAGTTTTACACAATTTTAAAACTCGAGAGCTTGAATCGAATTGATCTCCAACTAATCTAAAAGGATAAAAAGTTTGCAAGTCAACTCAAATGAAATAAATAAATATATTTAACATATCAGTATTTTTAAGATATATCTCCTAAAAAATATCATATATAACCAACTAAATTGATTGAGTTTCTGACCCAAGGTGGTTCATTTTTTGGATGACTTAGTCGAGATGAGGAGTTGAGTCAGTTGATCTGCCGAGTTAACTTGGCAAGTTGGGTTCATAAAATTTTAGGGTCAAGACATCTTGAAATCCAATCAAGTGAAATTGACTCGGTCAAGTTTTGAATTGACTCAATGAGTTCTAAAACTATGATTTTACGTGTTAATGTGTGGAAGGTGAATATTTCATTGTGTACCCTGTGATGTCAACCATTTCATCAACTGGTCTTTGGATAGTTTGAGAAATATAGGGAGTGAAATGGTGTCCTCAAAGAGAGATCTGTGGCAATTACTCATTCAAAATTTTTTTCCTTGTTAGTTGTTAATTTATTATTATTTTTTTCAATGGTAATAACAATTATTATTTAAGATATAAATTTGGATATTTTGTGAGTGTAGGGGAGAGAAGCTAAACAAGATAGCTTTAGAAGTATGGATGAAAGAGAAAAATACCTCGGCTCTTGAACACACACTTAAATTGTTTAATGAGATAAAAGGGAAAGGGTTGAAAAAATTTTAGATAAAATTATGAAAACATGTGCAACTTTTGTTAAAATTCCCATTCAAGTACACTATTCATTTTACTTCAAAAAGCATGCATAATGAGATTGCAAAGATTTTAAAGTAATGATTTCGTCTCTCTAATAAAAGGTAACGAGATCACTAAAATTTATTCGAAAAGTGACAATCTTGTTAAAAGCTAGCGAGATTGCTACTTTTTATATTTTGCCACTTATAATTATAATCAAACACTAAATGCGTTAATGGTGAATCATTAATTGCTGCCATTAAAGACTGTATTACCGACGTTTAAAATGAATGGATTAAATTATTAGTGATTCTAAAGAAAAAAGCTGTTGTTCCATGTGTATCAGCAACACCTGATGACCATCGTTAAGTCTTTTTTGTACATTTAAAAATATTTGAACTATTACCAGCAGTTTAGGTAACGGCGTTTTGATTAAAATGCCGTTGTTTCAAGCTCATTAACGGCGTTTTTATTAAAATGTCGTTATATAAGTTATATTGCTGGCGGTTGCGTAAAAATGCCGGTGTTTCATATGTATTCGCGGCACTTTACAAACCGCCGTTATATCTATTTTAAGCTAAATAACGGCATATTCATAAAAACGCCATTATTTGAGAGTTATTATCGACGGTTTAGTAGAAAATGCTGCTATTTATAGGTATTAGCGGCACTTTTGGAACCGCCGTTATATCTATTTTATACATTTAAAAAATATTCAAGCTAATTAACGGCATGTTTATTAAAATGCAGGTATTGATAAATATGCCCGGCGGGTTAGTAGAAATGCCGGTGTTTCACATGTATGAGCGGCACTTTCAAACGTTATATGTATTTAAACTAATTAACAGCGTTTTCGTGGAAACGCCGGTATTGTATAATATTACCAGCGGTTTTAAACCACCGTCGAATATTTAATAAAATTTAAAAAATATTGACGATAGTATTAGGGGCGGTGTAAGGGAAAACGTCGTTATTGATCTACAATTTACGGTGAATTTTATGAAACGCCGTTAAATTTCTGCCGCTAAAACTCCTCATTTTGTAGTGTAGGTGAAGTTGGGGCTTTAATGGAGACTCAAAAATGGACAGCAAACTAAGTGTAGTTGGAGCTTTAATGGAGACACAAAAATGGGCCTCAAGATGGGTGAAATTGGAAGCTTTAATGGGTGGAATATGATGAAGGTGTGGCTGTAATGGAGATGAAAAAGTTGTAGCAACTATGAGGGAGATCAGAATGGAGAGAAACCACAGTTGCAGGTTTTCTTTTTTACATATATTGAAGGCAGCCAAAAAAATATGCTCTAATGGTTGCCTCTCCTCTTCTTTTATGGTGGTTCTTCCCCACTAAAAACATGAGAGAGGGAGAGAGGGAGAGATGGAGAGAGGGGAGATGGGAGAGAGGACATGGGAGAGATGAGTGAAGAATGTGGATGGTTATGAGGAGGAGTTACAGACGTTGGAGAGAAGAAGATGGGGAGTTGGAGAGTGCCCACGTTTTATTCTTTCTCTTTTTTTTTTTAATTTTTAATTTTTAATTTTTAATTTTTTTTATTTTGGAGAGGAGAGGTGGTGATCACACGTTACTCGTACTACGGTAATTTCTCGCTAATGAGTTGTGATTGGTTGAATTTTATTATTATTATTATTA